>NW_005871481.1:740737-753386 GCF_000147115.1 Myotis lucifugus
GATCATGTGATATTTATCTTTCTCTGACTGGCTTATTTCAGGTTAGAGGTAATGCTCTCCAGTTCCATCCATGCTGTTGCAAATAGTAAAAGTTCCTTTATAGCGGCGTAGCATTCCATTGTGTAGATGTACCACCATTTTTTAATCCACTCATTGCTGATGGGCACTTAGGCTGTTTCCAAATCTTAGCTATTGTAAATTGTGCTGCTATGAACATAGGGGTGCATATATCCTTTCTGATTGGTGTTTCTGGTTTCTTAGGATATAGTCCTAGAAGTGGGATTACTGGGTCAAATGGGAGTTCCATTTTTAATTTTTTGAGAAAACTCTATGCTGTTTTCTACAGTGGCTGCACCAGTCTGCATTCCCACCAGAAGTGCAAGAGGGTTCCTTTTCTCCACATCCTCGCCAGCATTTGTCGTTTGTTGATTTGTTGATGATAGCCACTCTGACAGGTGTGAGATGGTACCACATTGTTGTTTTGATTTGCATCTCTCGGATGGATTAGTGACTTTGAGCATGTTTTCATATATCTCTAGGCCTTCTGTATGTCCTTTTTGAACAGTGTCTGTTTAGGTCCTTTGCCTATTTTTTGATTGGATTGTTTATCTTCCTTTTGTTAAGTTGTATGAGTTCTCTGTAAATTTTTGAGATTAAACCCTTATTTGAAATAACATTGGCAAATATGTTCTCCCATGCAGTGGGCTTTCTTGTTATTTTGTTAATGGTTTCTTTGCTGTGCAGAAGCTTTATTTTTTTATTATTTTATTTTATTTTTTTAAAAATACATCTTTGTTGATTTCAGAGAGAAAGGGAGAGAAAGAGAGAGACAGAAACATCATTTATGAGAGAGAACCATTGATCGGCTGCCTCTTGCATGCCCCACACTGGGGATCAAGCCCACAACACGGGCATATACCCCTGGCCGGAATCAAAGCCAGGACCCTTCAGTCCTCAGGTTGACACTCTATCCACTGAGCCAAACTGGCCAGAGCTGTGCAGAAGCTTTTTATTTTGATGTAGTCCTATTTGTTTGTTTTCTCCTTAATTTCCATTACCCTAGGAGCTGTATCGGTAAAGATATTGCTACGACACATGTCTGATATTTTGCTGCCTATGGAGTCTTCTAAGATTTTTATGGTTTCCCGTCCTATATTTAAGTCCTTTAGCCATTTTGAGATTGTTTTTGTGTATGGTGTAAGTTGGTGATCTAGTTTCATTTTTTTGCATGTATCTGACCAAATTTCCCAGCACCATTTATTGAAGAGACTGTCTTGACTCCATTGTATGCTCTTGCCTCCTTTGTCATTGAGCATAATGGCTTGTGTCAATTTCTGGGTTTTCTGTTCTGTTCCATTGGTCTATATGTCTGTTCTTGTGCCAGTACCAGGCAGTTTTGAGAACCGTAGCTTGGTAATATAGCTTGATATCTGGTATTGTGATCCCTCCAACTTTGTTCTTCTTTCTCAGGATTGCTGTGGCTATTTGGAGTCTTTTTTATTCCAGATGAATTTTTGGAAAGTTTGTTCTAGGTCTGTGAAATATGCTGTTGGTATATTAATGGGGATTGCATTGATAAGTTTTTTAATGTATTTGGGTGCTCCTGTATTGGGTGCATATATGTTTACCAAGGTTATATCCTCTTGCTGTATCGATCCCTTTAGTATTATGAAGTTGCCCTCCTTATCTCTTGTTATGGACTTCACTTTGAGGTCTAATTTGTCAGATATAAGTATTGGTGGTATTTTTATTCTGTAGAATGCTGTGGGTAGTATGAACATTTTAATGATGTTGATTCTACTAATCCATGATCATGTATGTTCTTCCATTTGTTTATGTCTTCCTCTATCTCTTTTTTCAATGTCCTGTAGTTTTCTGAGTACAGATCTTTTACCTCCTTAGTTACTTTTTTTCCCTAGGTATCTTAATTTTTTTTGGTGCAATGGTAAATGGGATTGTTTTTTTAGTTTCTCTTTCTGTGAGTTCATTATTGGTGTATAAAAAGGCCATAGATTTCTGGGTGTTAATTTTGTATCCTGCTACATTGCCAAATTCATTTATTAAGTTTAGTAGTTTTTTTTTGGTTTCTATGTACAGTATCATGTCATCTGCGAATAAGGGCAGTTTTACTTCTTTTCCAATTTGGATGCCTTTTTTTCTTCTTCTTGTCTGATTGCTATGGCTAGCACTTCCATTACTATATCAAACAGGAGTGGTGAAAGTGGGCATCCCTGTCTTGTTCTTGTTCTTAGGGGAAATGGATTTAGGTTTTGCCCATAGAGTCTGATGTTGGCTGTAGGCTTGTCATATATGGCTTTTATTATGTTGAGGTATTACCCCTCTATTCCCACTTTGCTGAGAGTTTTTATCAAGAAAGGGTGTTGGATTTTGTCAAATGCTTTTTCTGCATCGATTAATATGATTATGTGATTTTTGTTTCAGTTTATGTGATGTATCACATTTATTGATTTGCGGATATTGTACCATCCTTGCATCCCCAGAATAAATCCCACTTGGTCATGGTGTATGATCTTTCTAATGTAATGCTGATCCAATTTGCTAGAATTTTGTTGAGGATTTTAGCATCTATGTTCATCAAGGATATTGGCCTATAGTTCTCTTTTTTTGTGTGGTGTCTTTATCTGGTTTTGGAATTAGGGTAATGCTGGCTTCATAGAAAGACCTTGGAAGTGTTTCTTTCTCTTGAATTTTTTGGAATAGTCTGAAGAGGATAGGTTTTATCTCTTCTTTGAATGCTTGGTAGAACTCCCCTGTAAAGCTGTCTATACCAGGGCTTTTGTTTGCTGGAAGATTTTTTATTGCTACTTCAATTTCTTCAGTAGTTATCGGCCTATTCAGGTTTTTTGATTCTTCCTGATTGAGTTTTTGGAGCTTGTATATTTCTAAGAATATGTCCATTTCCTCTAGGTTGTCCTGTTTGTTGGAATAGTTCAAAGTACTTTTTTTCTTCATAATACTTTGTATGTCTGTGGGGTCAGTTGTTACTTCACCTCTTTCATTTCTGATTTTTTTTTATTTGGGTCCTCTCTCTTTGCTTCTTGGTGAGCCTGACTAGAGGTTCATCAATCTTGTTTATCCTTTCAAAGATCCAGCTCTTGATTTTGTTGATCTTTTGTATTGCTTTTTTGGTCTCTATGTCATTTATTTCCGCTCTGATCTTTATTATTTCCTTCCTTCTGCTTATGCTGGGGTTTTCTTGTTGCTCTCTTTTTAACTCTTTGAGTTGTAGGGTTAGGTAATTTATTACCATTTTTTCTTGTTTTTTGAGGTAGGTCTGTAGAGTTATGAACTTCCCTCTCAAGACTGCTTTCACTGTGTCCCATAGATTTTGGGTTGTGTGTTTTCATTGTCATTTGTTGCCAGGATGATTTTTATTTCTTCTTTGATTTCTTTGGTAACCCAATCATTATTTAATAGAATGCTATTTAGCCTCCAAATGTTTGATTTTTCATTGTTTTTATTGTAGTTGATTTCTAATTTTATGCCATTGTGATCTGAGAAAATGCTTGATATGATTATTATCTTCTTGAATTTGAAGAGACTTGGCCTATGTCCCTATATGTGGTCTATTTTTGAAAATGACCTGTGTGCACTTGAGAAGAATGTATATTCTGTGGCTTTGGGGTGAAATGTTCTGAAGATGTCGATTAATTCCATCTGATCTAGTGAGTCATTTAGAATTGATGTTTCTTTTCTGATTTTTTTGTTTAGAGGATTTATCCAGTGGTGTTAATGGGGTATTAAAGTCCCCTACTATGACTGTATTGCTGTTGATCTCTCCCTTGATATCTTCCAGAAGTTTTTTAATGTATTTGGGTGCTCCTGTATTGGGTGCATATATGTTTACCAAGGTTATATCCTCTTGCTGTATCGATCCCTTTAGTATTATGAAGTTGCCCTCCTTATCTCTTATTATGGCCTTCACTTTGAGGTCTAATTTGTCAGATATAAGTATTGCTACCCCAGCTTTTTCTTCATTTCCATTTGCATGAAAAATTTTTTCCCATCCCTTCACTATCAGTCTGTGTGAGTCCTTTGTTCTGAGGTGGGTCTCCTGTAGACAGCAGATATATGGGTCATGTTTTCTTATCCATTCAGCTACCCTATGTCTTTTGATTGGGGTATTTAATCAATTTACATTTAAAGTTATTATTGATAGGTACTTGTTCATTGCCATTTTTATTCTTTATGCCTGTGTTCCTTCTTCCCTGCCTATTTCGTCTTTTTATAGCAGTCCCTTTAGCATTTCTTGCATTGCTGGTTTGGTGGTAATAAACTCCCTTAGTCCTTTTTTTGTCTGTGAAGCTCCTGATTTCACCTTCAATTTTAAATGTTAGCCTTGCTTGGTATAGTATTCTTGGATTCAGTCCCTTGTTTTGCATGACTTTGTAAATTTCATTCCATTCCCTTCTGGCCTGATGTGTTTCTGTTGAGAAATCACTTGATAGTCTGATGGGAGATCCCTTGTAGGTGACTTTCTGTCTCTCTCTGGCGGCTTTTAAGATTCTTGCTTTGTCGTTGGTGTTTGCCAATTTAATGATGATGTGTCTTGGTGTTGGTCTTTTTGGGTTCATCTTGTTTGGGACTCTATGTGCTTCTTGGACTTGTATGAGTTTTTTCTTCCCAAAGTCAGGGAAGTTTTCTGTCATTATTTCTTTAAATAGGATTTCTATTCCTTGCTCAGTTTCCTCTCCCTCTGGCACTTGTATTATGTGGATGCTGTTACGTTTCATGTTATCCCAAAGCTCCCTTAGGCTCTCCTCCTGTTTTTTAAGGGTTTTTTTTCCCCAGTTGCTCCTCTGCGTGGGTACTTTTTCCTACCTTCTCTTCTAGCTCACTGATGCATTCCTCCACTTCTTCTAGTCTACTGTTGATGCATTCTATTGTGTCCTTTATTGCAGTGATGTCATTCTTCAGGTCTTCTTGGCTCTTCTTCATTTCCTCTTGGTTCTTACACATGTTATTGAATTTGTCTTCCATCCTTTTCAGCGTCCTTATGACCATTGCTCTGAATTCTTTCTGACAAATTGCTTGCCTTCATTTCATTTACTTCCTTTTCTGGCAATTCCTCTTTTTCTTTCATATGGTGACTGTTACTTTGTCTCTCCATTTTTGCTCCTCTCACGGTGTCTGGTTATGTAGCTCACTATCTACTGCATTGACTTAAAGGCACAAAATAGAACTCGACAAGACACAACACAGAGGGTACCAAACACAAATGTATTCATAATACCAATAACCCCAAATAAAAGTGACCACCAGAGAAAAGAGACTTAGGGGAGAGAAAAGAGTGCAAAAATGGTATGGATAAAAGGAAAAAAGGTAAGAGAGAAAAGAAAGAGAGAAAAATGAAGGGGGGAAAATATATGTATATGGGGATAAAACTCCAAAAAACCAAGAATTAATCCAAAATATGCAAACAGTGAACACCCAGAAAAGGAGGGGTGCTGAATCTGAAGAGGCATAGCGTATTTCCAGAAGGTACGGTAAAGGAATTGAATGAATGGAAGAATGGCCATGATTCAGTATAGAGGAGGTAGAAAGAGAATGAGTGTATAAAGAAAAGTAAAAAACAAAATACTTAAAAAGAAAAAAAGTAGAAAATAATAATTGAAAAAATATATATTAAAAAGTATATATAATAATAATAATATATATACACAATTTTTCCCTTTACTTAATCTATCTATCTATGTATTTGTCTATTTTTTAGAAAACGAGAATAGAAAGCAGATAGGCCTGAGCTGGTGATTAATACTAATTAAGCTATTAGTAGAAGAGAACAAGCAAGGAGAGGAAAAACAAAAGCATAAAATAAAAAAAACCAAAACCAAAAACAGAAAAAAAACACAAACTAACAAACAAGCAAACAAACAACAAAAACAAGAAAGAAAGAAAAAAAGGGAAAAAATTGGCTAGTGAAGAAAGAGAAAAGAGAAATGTGCATGGACTCGGAGCATTGGAGAGGAAATTAGATATATGAGTAAGCCAACAGAGACTACTTTAATAGTAATGCGTCAATAGAGCAGATAAAGGAGATCAATTGTTAACAAGGAGTCCAAAAGGAGAGAAAAACTAAAGCAGGAACAGGGGAAGAGAAACAGGATGAAAAAGGGAAAAATGAGGAAGAAAGGGTTGGCATAAAAGAAAAATTGAGATAGAGTAAAGTAATGATAAAAAATAAAAACAAAAATAGAATGTAGAACACTAATACAAAAAAACTTTAAAAAGTAAAAAAATAAATAAATAAAATAAAGTGAGAAAAAGATTTTAGTTTCTTAAGTAAAAGATAAACAATAAAAAAGTGAAGTAGTGAAGTTTGTTCACTTCAGCGGAGCTTCAATGACCCATGGGTGCTGGTTTAAGACCCCTCTCTACTGTTCTGTCTGCCAGTCTCAGTTTCCTGTCAGGTAGTCAGCACCGTGTTGAAGTCCCCAGTGATCCACCGATCCTCTGTGTCTGTCTCCACAGCCTTGGTGTCAACCAGGTGGGACCAATCTGCCAGCTTTGTTTTTCTGCCTGCATTCAGTCGATTTACACAAGAGTCTATTTCTGAAATAGACTGCGTGGTGGTGTTTCTGTATTAGTTTCCTGGACCAAATGGCCCCTCAACCCAGTCCCCAAGGGCTCCCTGGGGGTATTTAGAATGTTTGTTTCCCTGCCGAGCTCAAGGCTGGGTGTGGCTGTGCTGCTAGAAGGGGCCTAGTCTTCAGGAGAAAAATGGCCGTTCAGGGTTGAAGGGATGGACTGTCCCAGAGCTGGCTTCCTGATCATCTCTCCCTATTCTGCTCCCCAGTTTCCACAAAAACCACCTTCCCCTGCAATCTTGGTGAGTGTTTTTAATTGAAAGATCCTATGCATTGGGTTTAGCGAGTAAAAGCAAGGAAGTTATAAAGACAGAGTAACCATGCTGCCTCGCGTCTTTCTCTCTCCCGGCACTGCACGGCCGGTGCAGAACTTCAGGCTGCCTTTCTGGGCACAGCCTCCCATGGCTGTGGGCTTAGATCTAGAGTCCCCGCTGCCAGCAGCCCTGTGGGACCCCGTCCACAGTCGAGCACTATACTGACCCCAAGGGCCGCGGATTTGGTGCAGTGCAGTCTCCCTCTGAGACTCTAGTCCCGGCTGTGCACTTTTCTCCCTCCAGCCAGATCCCCGAGCCCACCTCTCTCCAGGTGACCTCTGTCCTTTCCGTCCATAGATTGTCTCACCAGCTGTGTTTAATTCTCCAGTTCCAGGTGGATGTTATTCGATTCAGCTGTTTCTTCTGTCTGCTCTGTGAGAAGGTGCAGGACCCACTTTATCTCCCCCTGGACAAACTTTTTAGGAGCCTGCGGCCGGGGAGGCTGGAGGCTCGATGGTCATGGGTTCGCAGCTGAGGCAGCCGGTCCCTGGGTGTGTGGCTGTTGGACCTCACCAAGGTCTCCCCAGATGAAGGTGAGGCTGGGCTCCCAGTCACAGCCACTCTCTCCTTCAAGATGGCGCGGTCTCTGTGGTAGAGCCAGCTGCTCCAGGAGAGATTTCAGCAGTAGTAAAGTCTCGTCCGCCAATCCCCAACAGTCCTGTGGAATATAACTGTCCCTCACTCACAATTACACACACTCACTACATGTCCATGCACTCTCCTTCGCTCTCTCACTCACTCACACTATATTGCTCACTGCCCTCCTGTCGGCTGCCATCTTGGATCTCATTGCCTAGTTGTAGGACTTGCATTCAGCCAGATTTCAGGTGGTTCTGAATGATGGTTGTTCTGTATTTTAGTTGTAATTTTTATGTGGTTGTGGGAGGTGGCATTTACCTACACTGCCATCTTGGTTCTCCTCTTGAGAGTTGAATGTTGCCTTCCCTATTTGTCTTTTAATTTTATTTTTTATCGATTTGAGGGAGAGAAAGGAATGGGGGGAGGAGAGAGAGAGAGAGAGAGAGAGAGAGAGAGAGAGAGAGAGATTTTGTTGTTCCACTTATTGATGCATCCATTGGTTGGTTCTTATATGTGTCCGGACTCGTACTTAAACCTGCAACCTTGGCATATCAGGACGATGCTCTAACCAACTGAGCTACCTGACCAGAGTCTTTATGTGGCTTTTATAATGCAGGGGATGCGTACCACTGCCCACACCTTCATAGCTTTTCTCAGAGACAGAGAGGTGGGCTTTGGAAGCTGTGGTTCTTGAGAAGGAGAGGAGGAAAGCAGAAGGGAGGTGGCCGTCCAGATGATACCATTGTAACTAGCCTGGTTATTAATTAACAGAAAAGGAGCAAAAAGAAGGTCACTGGTCTGTTCCCCAAAGATTGCTGGGGGAAAGGACTAGACAGGGGAAGAATAGACACCATGGCCAGTAGAGTCCAGGTGACACAGGGAAAGTACTTTCCTGTCAGTCACACCTGGGAACAGGCCATTGGACAGAGTAGGTGTGGACGTTGCAAGAGCGGGAAGATTTGAGCGACCTAATATCCTAAACAAAGGAGTTCCTTCTCTTGCCTCTTGTGCTCCTGGCTTCTCAGTGGCTCTCATGCTCCTGCATTTGGCCATGTGGCCCCCAGTGAGGTGGACACACACACAGTGGACTGGTGGACGCAACTAGCCCGATGCTGGACTGGACCCGGCTCCACCATGGGATGGGAACTCTGGACACTGGCTTTGCTTTCAGTTTTGCTGAATCCCTGCCTGCACATCTTCCAGGACTGAATTAAGAGAAGTGGGACTTTGGAAACCCAAGGATGTAATTCCACACAATAAAGTTTTCTATCACATCTCATGAGCCCATGGGGGACTCTGGAAATACTTATTCCAGAGATACCTTAAGAACCCCACTCCCTCTAGCGATGGAGAGAGACCATGCACACATTTCTCTGATAACAGAGTGTGGAAGTCAAGGGCAGTCTACAGAGTCTGTATTGAGCACTCACACTTCCTGTCTAGGGAGCCAGGCAGGGATTGTGCCAGGCACACCCTGCCTTTGCCTCTCATTCATGTGCCTGGGGCCCAGCGAAAGATGAGATCTGACCTGTGCTTGAGAGTGGTGCTCTGGCTGTGGTGTGTGCCTGTGGGGGTGGAGGAGCCTGTGTGAAAGCAGAAAGCCTTGGTGGCTGTCCTGGCCAGAGGACCCTGGCTCAGAGGGCAGGTGGACTGGGGTGAGGTAAACAGTGGGTAGTGGCTAACTGCACATGGCTTGGGTGGGGAAAGGAAGAGTTTGGAACATGGTACCTTTGAGATGCCTGGAGCGGTGAAGAGATGCCGAGTGAGGATGGAGGGCTGTCTGGAGTGAGAGCTGCAGACATATTTGGTGTATTCCTTCTACATTGTCTGCTCACTCTAACAGGCCATCCCCCAAGTGCTTTGTGCTCTGCTGCAGCAACTCGCACTCGCTGCACTGAGTGTGGCCACGTGTGCAAGCCCTGCTCTCCTGGCTCCTGCAGAGTGTCAGCCCCACCTCACAGGACACCCCTGTATTAGTGCTTCTTCTCTTCTCCAGACTCTCTGTCCTGTGATGCAGCACAGTGCCTACTCCCTGCTCCTGCCACTTACTGGGGACACCATCTTTTTCTTCCTTTCACAGGCCCAGTGCCTTCCCCGCTGAGCTGTGTGGGATTCTAGTGCTTGGGTTGGTGGCCAGGAGGGCATGGTCTCAGGGGCAAGGCATTACCTTGTATGACTCCCATCTTGTTTGAGCTGCTGCAGGGCCTGCGCCATGAGGGCCACCACCTGTTGGAGGGGAGTAGGCTGCTCTGTCTGCTCCTCAGCAGGTCCAGGGATCTGAGAGGTGTGCCACCAGTGTCCCCACCCTGAGGCTCAGGTCCTGTGCTTTGCCAGGGCCTCGAAGCTCCACACTCCGAGTTAGTCCTGAGCATGAGCTCCTCTCTCTCTTCTTCATTGCAGAATATTGGAGTTCCCTTCAAAGCAGCTGGTGAGACACCTTTAGCTTCACATTTTGCCTTGAATTGGTAATTAATCACCCAAGCCTGTCATTTTCTTTCTCTAATGAATCAGTGGCCTCAGCAAGTGCCACCTACTCTCTAGTCCTCATCCTCACCTCTTCTCTCAACCCCTTGGCATTAGGGATGCTGTCAACCTGTCCTTTGCTCCAGAACGCCTGTCCCTGCTCACCACTCATGCTCACCACACGTGTTCACCACTGCATGCTCACCACCACATGCTCACCACTGCATGCTCACCACACGTGTTCACCACTGCATGCTCACCACATGTGTTCACCACTGCATGCTCACCACTGCATGCTCACCACACGTGTTCACAACTGCATGCTCACCACACATGTTCATCACTGCATGCTCACCACACGTGTTCACCACTGCATGCTCACTACCACATGCTCACCACTGCATGCTCACCACACGTGTTCACCACTGCATGCTCACCACCACATGCTCACCACTGCATGCTCACCACATGTGTTCACCATGCATGCTCACCACACGTGTTCACCACTACATGCTCACCACCACATGCTCACCACTGCATGCTCACCACATGTGTTCACCACTGCATGCTCACCACCACATGCTCACCACTGCATGCTCACCACACGTGTTCACCACACATGCTCACCACACGTGTTCACAACTGCATGCTCACCACATGTGTTCACCACTGCATGGTCACCACACATGTTCACCACTGCATGCTTGTGGGGAAACACAGGACTTGGTTGGAAAGTCTGTAAGGAGGATTCTCCGAAAGGTCAGAGGCCTCTTATGGGGACCTTGCTGAAGGCGGCAGCCCCTGCATTGACTTTTCCAAACAAGTCGGAGCCCCCAGGTATTTTGCTGGAATCTCTATGTTTAGTCTTTAGAAGCATGTGCTTTCTCAAGGTGCTGATTGTGTCTAGAGGTTAATTTTAGTTCAAGCTGTTGCTACAATAAAAGCCTAAGGAGGCAGGCGAACAGGGCTGCTTGGTTCCTATAGCCAGGCAGTCCCTTAGCCTCTCATTCACAGAAACGTGTGTCAAAGTCATCATTCACCTGTTGCTCAGAGTCTGTGTGTGCTCACCACTGTATGTTCAGCAAGTGTGCTTACCACGTGTGCTCACCATGCGTGTTCACCACTGGATACTCACCATGTGCATTCACCACTGCATGCTCCCCGTGTGTGTTCACCACATGTACTCACCACGTGTGTTCACCACTGCAAGCTCATCACTCAGGCCAGGGCAGGAGCAGGCCTCTGCTCCTATGTCCTGCGGTGCTGGCTGCACTACGGAGATGAGAGAGCCGGCTCCCAGCACCCTGGAGTCTGTCTCCTGGGCTGGCTCTGCCAACATCTGTCTTAGGTTGGGTTCTCCAGGAACAGATTCTGAACCGGAGGGTTGGGTGACGGATGGTTATCGCATGATTTCAGGAAACACATCTGCAGGGGAATTGGAGGCAGAGCCTGGCAGAGGAAGGTACTGGCTGGCAACATGGTTGCAAGTGAGGCCTCAGCCATCCTGTGAGTGGTCTGGGGCGAGGCTGGCCCTCAGTCAGGGAGCTGTCCCCGATGGAGGCCAGGGGCTGAGCCCTAACAGGCTGTCGCCGGTCTGCAGGCCAGCCCTATCAGGGGTGCAGGTTGGGTGAGGTGCTCTCGAGGGCTGGGGCAGTTCAGCAAGGCCAGCAGCTCTGAGCCCATCGTTCCAGCCACTGGCTGGGTGCTCTGAGGAGATCTGTTCTCCAGGGCCCAGAAGGGTAACTTCCCAAGGGAGGATGGGCCCATCGAGTTTGTTGCTGCTGAGGATCAAGTGAGATGTGACAGGAAACTGTCTCTTGTGCAGGGAGTGATGGGACCTGGGGCCTAAGTGGAGAGAAGCCAAGATGTGCCCCCCTGGGGTTTGGAGGGATCCATCCAGGCACTGGGAAAAGCAGCCTGGCCCAGTGGAGATGAGGCTGTGGTGGGCGCTGTGCTGTGTGTTGTGTGGGGCCTTAAGCTTGGGTGTCCGTGGACAGGGCATTCTTTCCTTCTGTCTCTGTGCTCCTTTCTCCACCCAACACATTCCCAGAAGTGGAGGAGAAGAGGAAGAACGAGCCCAAGGACACCTTGGCCTCAGCTCCTCCGCAGCCGTGAGAGGCCATCGGGAGAGCAGTCTGCGTCCTGCGTGGCTCGGGCGGTGGGCGCAGGCTGCTTGCTCTCCCTACACGGGGCTGGGACCCATCCCGTCTGAACAAGGGCATGGCTCCAGCTTTTATTAAACTAAGAGAGGAAAATATTTTTACAAGAGGCTAAATAGAACTTAATTTGCCATGTGGTTAAAATGAGCAGAAAACCCTTCCTGCAGCCTGGAAGGGCTGGTGACGAGGCCTTGCTCCTGGCTTGTTCCAAGCCTGCCTTCAGGCTGTGGAGGGCCTGCAGGGCGGGAGCCCACGCAGTGCATCGGGGTCAGTGTCTGACTCCAGCAGCTGCCACGAGGGCTGAATGGAGCCAGGAATCTTCCTCCTTCACAAGGTCTCCCTGGGCTGCTCGGGCTGCTGTGGCCCACCTTCCAGTGGAAGGCAGGGCCTGGCTGGAGACGGGAGGTTCGCCCAGCTCCTCCGGCTCCTCAGTGCTGCTTGAGTCTTGTCATGGAACAGCTGCAGCCGTTGTTGGGGGACAGGGATTGCAGTGTGAGAAGAGGTACACTTTGTAGGGAGCATTTGG
>NW_005871481.1:754001-756047 GCF_000147115.1 Myotis lucifugus
CCCCGGAGGGCATTCTGTGCCAACCGCCATACAAATTGCATCTTCCACCCTGAATGGCATCACAGATGCAGGGGACCTGCCTGTCGGTGGAAAATAATGGCTGGGCTGCCCCAGCCTGTCCCTGGCTCCTGCCTTCTCTCTAGAATAGTCCGAGGCAGGGGTCCTTTTCTGACCTCAAGGGTTCTGACATCTTCAGAGTCTGGACCCCAGCTGGCTGCTGACATATCAGGATGAGTATGCAAGAGGCAACCTCTTCCTTGGGTGGGGGTGTCGCCTGAAAATGCAGCCTCACCTCTCACTCTGTGCTTGCACCCCCTCCCCAGGCACAATGCAGTGTGTCTCCTCTGTGGGCTCTGGAGGGAGGAGCCAGTAGTCCCTGCTGCCTTCTCCCTTCTCCTCCAGCTCACAAGGCGTCTCATTTTGTGGGTGTTGTCCCAAATATGTGTGAGGATCCAAGCACCCACCTGTGGGCCAGGGCACCCTGGCAGGGGATGAGATCCCCTGGGCCCTGGCACATGATGCCAACAGTGGCCCTGGAGTGTGTCCCTGCGGAGCCTGAGGTGAGCTCCATGGGATGGTGCTGTCTGCAGCAGGGAGGGAATCCTTGCACAAGCCCAGGGAGTGAGCCTGGGATGGGGCCAGGATCAATGGGACAGACTTCAGACTTCCAGGCGTGGGGCAGGGGATGATGTCACAGGCCTGGACTGACTCCTGAGATTGGGGATGCTCTCCCCCATGGCCCACCCAGAGCGCTTCTGCAGGCGGCCTGTTGATCTTTCCCAGTGTCCAGGGCCTGGGCCTGGGAGGGGTGGGCAGTGTCTGCACAGGCGTCAGGATTCCAGCTCCACAGAGCCCGTGAGCCAGGAGAAGGGAAAGAATGGACCATGAGCCCTGGTGTCCTGGACTCCATACCAATACCACCGGTCCTGGGAGTCCCTGCTAGGACAGACCTTCCAGCTCTGGCTCTGTGCCCGTGGTAGCTCAGCTCCTCCTCTGTCACGTAGGATGGGCATGCACAGATTTGTGAGGAGAATTAAACCACAGGGACAGGTGTGGGAGTGCCCCCGCCCCTCCCTGCAGGGATTTGCTGGGTCTTTGGCAGCCCCCCCATTTCTCTCTCTCTGCCTGGTACTCAGGGTTCTTATACTGTTGCTGCCCTGTCCTATTGAGGCTGAGCTGCCTGATGGCTAAGCCTGAGGTTCCCCGAAGCTCTGAGCACATGGGCCCCTCTGGGTGGGAGTGGAAACCTCTTAGACACAGAGAATAGCTTCTGTAGGAAATCAGTAAGGATCACACTAACCTACCCTGTATCATCAAACATCTGCTGTGTGCCAGTCCTACGCTGACACATTTCATGCATGACCTTGTTTGCTTTAGTTCCCATAACAATTGGACCAGGTATCTGTTATTCTCCTCATTTTATGGATGAGGGAACTAAAGTCCAGATAGGTTGAGTAACCTGCCCAGGGCTGCACAGTTACTCAAAGGTAAGGATGAGATAGAAACAGAGCTCATTGTCAACCAGGTCACTCATTTCATGGTGAGGTTCTGGAGCCCTGGGAACATATCCACCTCATATTTTATTAACTTATGCAAATTAAATGGCAAAGGTTAAAGATAAAGAGAACTTTAAAAGCAGCAAAACAAAAGAAGTTAGTTACCACAAGGGAGCTCCTATAAGTCTGTCAACATATTAACTCATTTGTTATTACAATGCTGACCAATGACTAGTCACCTGCACAGTACGGGTCCTGGGCTGGGCCAGGATTTGGAGCTGAGCCCAGCCTCTCACTAGGTGTATGCTCTTAGGTGCATGGTTTAACTTTTTTGTGCCTCAGTTTACTCCATCAGAGATTTGGGGATTGGTAGAATAACATGAGTTAATACATGTAAAGTGCTCACAAGATGACCTAAAAAGTGTGCCCAGAAAGTGCTTAGTTTGTTTAGATGTTAATATTGTTAGCCATACTTATATGTACCCGTTAGCCCCAGAATCTAATGATATTTTTTCTATCAACCAGAGGTCTCTTGAATGTACAGATAGAG
>NW_005871481.1:759088-760764 GCF_000147115.1 Myotis lucifugus
AAAAGGATAAATCTCCAGAAAAAGAACAAAAAGTAAATGGAGGCAAGCCATCTACAAGGTACAGAGTTCAAAACAATGGTTATAGAAATGCTCAAGGAACTTAGGAGAAGAACAAATGAACTTAGTGAGAACTTCAACAAAAAGATAGCAGGCATAAGAAAGGACATAGAAACCATAAAGAAGAACCAGTAATAAATGAAGACTATACTATATAAAATGAAAAATACACTAGAAAGAATCCATAGCAGATTAGATCAGATCAGCAATTTGGAAGAGAAGGTAACAGAAAACACCCAATCAGAACAGCAAAAAGAATTTAAAAAAATGAAGATAGTTTAAGTGACCTTTGGGACAACATCAAAAGTAACAACATCCACATCATAGGGGTACCAGAAGCAGAAGAGAGAAAGAGCCTGTTTAAAAAACTGATGACTGAAAACTTCCCCTACCTGGTGAAGGAAAAAGATACAGAAGTTCAGGAAGCACAGAGTTCCAAATAAGATGAACCCAAAGAGGCCTACACCAAGACACTTCACAATTAAAATGGCAAAGGTTAAAGAGAAAGAGAGAACCTTAAAAGTAGCAACAAAAAAATTAGTTACCTACAAGAGAGCTCCTATAAAACTGTCAGCATATTTCTCAATAGAAACATTTCAAGCCAGAAGAGATTGGCACAAAATATTCAAAGTGATGAAAAACAAGGGTCTACAACAGGGGTGAGCAAACTTTTTGACTTGAGGGCCACAATGGGTTCTTAAACTGGACCAGAGGGCCAGAAAAAAAGCATGGATGGAGTGTTTGTGTGAACTAATATAAATTCAAAGTAAACATCATTACATAAAAGGGTACAGTCTCTTTTTTTTTAGTTTTAATCATTTCAAACGGGCCGGATCCAGCCTGCGGGCTGTAGTTTGCCCACGGCTGGTCTACAACTAAGACTACTCTACCCAGCAAGGCTATCACTTAAAATTAAATAAGAAATATAGAGCTTCCAAGAAAGAAAAAATAAAAGGAGTTCATCATCACCAAACCAATATTACAAGAAATGCTAAAGGGACTTTAAAAAGAAGAAAGAAGAGATATAAACCAAGATGGCAGCATAGGTAAACACTGGAGTTTGCTGCCTCACACAACCACTTCAAAAATACAACTAAAAGACGGAACGGACATCACCCAGAACCACAGGAAGGCTGGCTGAGTGGAAATTCTACAACTAGAAGTAAAGAGAAAAACATACCGAGACTCAGAGGAGGTGCGGTGCGGAAGTAAAATACTAAGGTACAGAGGCTCACGCGGAGCAGGCTGGCAGCTGAGGGTGCGGTTGTCTTTTTCAATTGGGAGGGAGTCTCAGGCTCTGAGCTCCAGTTCCGGGGGAGTCTCTGGGGACCCAAATTCATACGGGAGAAGCGGGACTGTCTGGCATTGGTCAGAACTCGAGGGCAGCTTTCTCTCAGAGGTACTTGCAGCAATTTCTGGGACACTGAGAAGCGAGGCCTCTGAAGGTAGGACTGAGAGCAGCCATAACTGCTCCCTCCGCCAGCCCTGTTGATCCCCTGGGACCCGCCCCACCCAAGCCTTGCATGGAGGCGTTTGCTGGATAGCCTCAGGCAGAGGCTAGATTAGCACCTCCCTAGAGCTCAGGACAGAAGTTCTCCACTGCAGACACAGCTGATCTC
>NW_005871481.1:762406-764987 GCF_000147115.1 Myotis lucifugus
TTAATTAAAAATTTTAAAAAAGAAAGAAGAAAAAAAGAAACATAAATATGTATATAAGATGGCAATAAATATGTACCTACCAATAATTGCTTTAAATGTAAATGGATTAAATGCTTCAATGAAAAGACACAGGGTTGCTGAATGAATAAGAAAAGAGGCCCATATATATGCTTTCTCTGAGAGACCCACTTCAGATAGAAAAAAAAAGATAGTAAAAAGACTGAAAGTAAAAAGATAACAGATATTTTATGCAAAAGGAAATGAAAAAAAATAACTGGGGTAGTGTGAGAACCCTGTCAGAGTACGCCAGATGTTCAAGGCCACTCTGAGCATGGGAATCCTAATCGGGGTTCCTAATCAAGGCTAATTTACTACACGCAGATGCAAAAGCAAGGACACAGCAAGCCATACACTGTGCAGGCGTCCCTGTCTTTAGCCCAAACACTGAGGTCACTATTTGGAAAGAAGCCTCTTTTGTCTAAGTAGTATAAAGTATGTTACTGATCAGCTAGTGTACAGCCACTTGGGGAGGCTGGGGTTCTAATAATGGCTGCTGTGTGAGGCTTTTGTATAGCTCCTATGTTGGAGGCTACTGCTACTTTGTAGGAAAGATGTATTGTTACCTAGCTGGTGTACCGCTACTGCATGGACTTTACTTTGAAGAACTGCTTTGTCTAGTAGCTTCTGTCATAGCAATGGATACTTGGGCTACAATAAAGACTCTCTTATATACCCACAACTTCTCATGGCTTCTCTGTTGAATACCTGGTGTCTAAGGGGGTCCAGTCCCTGACAGAGGGTCTCAGACCCAACAGTTGCCATAGTCAGGCAGGATAAAGGACCTAGGGTTCGAGGAGTAAGTACTCCAATAATGGTGCAGCAAACAGGATAAAGGAGGAACTATGTCCCCAACAGGTAGCAATACTTACTAGTACATCACACAAAATAGACTTTAAACAAAGGCTATAAGAGACAAAGAAGGACATGATATAATGATAAAGGGATCAAACCAACAAAGAGGATATAACCTTGTAAACATTTATGCACCCAGCATAGGAGCACGTAAATATATAAAGCAAATCTTGATGGGCATAAAGGGAGAGATCAACAGTAATACAGTCATAGTGGGGACTTTAGCTCTCATTGACACCAATGAATGATCATCCAGACAAAAAATCAATAAAGTAACAGCCACCTTAAAGGATGCATTAGACCAAATGGATTTAATTAATATTTTTAGAACATTTCATCTCAATGCAGCAGAATATACATGAAAAAATTTCCATGGTAGCTCATATATTAGGCTAAATAAATTTAAGAAGATTGGGATTATATTAAGTGTTTTCTCTGGCCACAATGATATGAAAATAGAAATCAATTACAAGGGGGAAAAAAACTTCCTGAAAAATATGCAAACACATGGAGGCAAAATAACATGTTACTAAACAATGAATGGATTAACAATGAGACCAAAGAAGTAATCAAAAGATACCTTGAGAAAAATTAAAATCAAACAAAACAACCCAAAATCTTGGGATACAGTAAAAATAGTCCTAAAAGGAAAATGCATAGCAATATAGGCCTAACCCCAAAAAGCAGTTAGTTACCTATAAGGGAACTACCATAAGACTGTAAGCTGATTTCTGAACAGAAACTTTGCAAGCCAGAAGGAATAGGCAAGAAATATTCAAAGTGATGGAAAGCAAGGACTTACAACTGAGATTACTCTACCCAGCAAAGCTGTTATTTAGAATTGAAGGACATGTAAAGAGCTTCCCAGAAAATAAAAACTAAAGGAGTTCATCACCACCAAACCAGTATTACATTAAATGTTAAAGGGTCTTTTTAAGAAGAAGAAAGAAAAAAGGAAAAATATGAACACTAAAATGGCAATAAATATATATGTATCAACAATAGAATCTAAAAAACAAAAATGAGCAAGCAGAACAGAAACAGACTCATAGATTCAGAGAGCATTTTGATGTTTGCCAGATGGGAGGGTGGTCAAAGGGATGGGCGAAAAAGATGAAGGGATTAAGAAACACAGACTTGCCCTGGCCAGTTTGGCTCAGTGGATAGAGCATCGGCCTGCAGACCAAAGGGTCCCAGGTTTGATTCTGGTCAAGGGCATGTACCTTGGTTGCAGTCTTCTCCCCAGTCTGGGCCCTGGTCAGGGCTTGTGCAGGAGGCAACCAATCGATGTGTTTCTCTCACATCAATGTTTCTTTCTGTCTTTCCCTTTCTCCTCCACTCTCCTTAAAAATCAATGGAAAAATATCCTCGAGTGAGAATTAACAACAACAATAAGAAAACAAAAACAAAACAAAAAGAAACACAGACTTGTTGTTACAGAATAGTATGGGAATGTAAGTGCAGCACAGAGAATATAGTAAAAAGAAAAAAAAAAATATATATATATTTTAGAGGCCCGGTGCATGAAATTTATGCACTGGCCGGGGCGGGGGGGTGGGGGGTGGGGGGCGGGGGGAGTCCCTCAGCCCAGCCTGTACCATCCTGCAGTCTGGGAGCCCTTTGGGAATGTCCTACTGACAGCTTAAGCACGATCTCCAGCCTAAGCTGG
>NW_005871481.1:765087-781763 GCF_000147115.1 Myotis lucifugus
GTGCTCCCTCTATGGGAGCGCACTGACCACCAAGGGGCCATTCCTGCTTGTGAGTGTCTGACCCCTGGTGGTCAGTGCATGTCATAACAACCGGTCATTCTGCTGT
Source organism: Myotis lucifugus (assembly GCF_000147115.1). NCBI lineage: Eukaryota > Metazoa > Chordata > Mammalia > Chiroptera > Vespertilionidae > Myotis > Myotis lucifugus. Next base: position 765,194 of record NW_005871481.1, read on the forward strand.
AGGGCCAAAACTGGCTCTCCGATATCCCCTGAGGGGTCCCGGATTGTGAGAGGGCACAGGCTAGGCTGAGGGATGCCACCGGTGCACAATCGGGGCTGGGGAGGGATGTGGGAAGTTGGCCAGCTGGGGAGGGACCAAAGGAGGGCTCCAGGGTGTGTCTGTCCCATCTTGCTCAGTTCTGATCGGCCAGACCCCAGCAGCAAGCTAACCTACCAGTCGGAGCATCTGCCTCCTGATCATCAGTGCATGTCATAGCGACTGTTTGACCAGTTGACTTTTGCCCCCTGGTGGTCAGTGCAGGTCATAGCAAGCAGTTGAAAGACCTTAGTATATCATTAGTATATTATCCTTTGATTGGTTGAATGGCCAACTGGCCAACTGGACACAGCATATTAGGCTTTATTATATAGGATGGCATATAAGCATGACCAATGGACACAGACAATATATATATGGGAGGAAAGAGAGATTTATGTAAAACTTTCAACAATAAATATATTGTTATATATATATATATATAAATCCTATCTAATAAAAGGGTAATATGCAAATTGACCCTAACAGCAGAACGACTTGGAATGACTGGTCATTATGAGACACACTGACCACCAGGGGGCAGACGCTCAATGCAGGAGCTGCCCTCTGGTGGTCAGTGCGCTCCCATAGGGGGAGCTCTGCTCAGCCACAAGCCAGGCTGACGGCTGCCAGTACAGCAGTAGTGGTGGGAGTCTCTCCCCCTCCTTAGCAGCGCTAAGGATGTCCGACTGCAGCTTAGGCCTGCTCCCTGCTGGTAGGTAGACATCCCCTGAGGGCTCCTGGACTGCCAGAGGGATGTCTGACTGCCAGCTTAGGCCCAATCCCCCCAGGGAGCGGGCCTAAGCCAGCAGGTGGACATCCCCTGAGGGGTCCCAGACTGTGAGAGGGCACAGGCCGGGCTGAGGAACCTCCCCGAGCGCACACATTTTTGTGCACCGGGCCTCTAATATATATATATTCTTTATTGTTGAAAGTTTTACATTAGTCTCTTTCCCCCCATTGACCTCTCTCCACCCCCCAGCAAATGCCCTCAACCCTCTACTGTCTGTGTTCATTGGTTATGTTTATATGAATGCATACAAGTCCTTTGGTTGTTCTCTTACCTCCCCCCACCCTCCCCTGCCTTCCCTCTGAGGTTTGACTGTTTGATGCTTCTATGTCTCTGGCTCTATTTTTGTTCACCAATTTGTCTTGTTCATTATATTCCACAAATGAGTGAGATCATGTGATATTTATCTTTCTCTGACTGACTTATTTCACTTAGCATAATGCTCTCCAGGTCCATCCATGCTGTTGCGAATGGTAGGAGTTCCTTCATTTTTATAGCAGCGTAGTATTCCATCGTGTAGATGTACCACAGTTTTCTAATCCACTCACCTGTGGAAGGGCACTTAGGGTGCATATATCCTTTCTGATTGGTGTTTCTGGTTTCTTGGGATATATTCCTAGAAGTGGGATCACAGGGTCAAATGGGAGTTCCATTTTTAATTTTTTTGAGGAACCTCCATATTGTTTTCCACAGTGGCTACACCAGTCTGCATTCCCACCAGCAGTGCACGATTGTTACATTTTCTTCACATCCTTGCCAGCACTTGTTTGTTGATGATAGCCATTCTGACAGGTGTGAGGTGGTACTGAATTATCGTTTTGATTTGCATCTCTCAGATGATTAGTGACTTTGAGCATGTTTTCATATGTATGTCTTCTTTTGAGAAGTGTCTATTTAGGTCCTTTGCCCATTTTTTGATTCGATTGTTTATCTTCCTTTTGTTAAGTTGTATGAGTTCCCTATAAATTCTGGAGATTAAACCTTATCAGATGTAAATTTGGCAAATATGTTCTCCCATGCAGTGGGCTTTCTTGTTGTTTTGTTTAAGATTTCTTTTGCTGTGCAGAAACTTTATATTTTGATATGGTTCCATTTATTTATTTTCTCCTTAATGGTAATTTCCATTGCTTTAGGAGATGTATTGGTAAAGATATTGCTATGACATATGTCTGATATTTTGCTGCCTATAGATTCTTGCAAGATTTTTATGGTTTCCCATCTTATGTTTAAGTCTTTTATCCATTTTGAGTTTATTTTTGTGGATGGTGTCAGTTTGTGATCTATTTTCAGGTTTTTTTTTGCATGTATTTGTCCAATTTTCCCAACACCATTTATTGAAGAGACTGTCTTGTATCCATTGCATGCTGTTGCCTCTCTTGTCAAATATTAATTGAGCATAATGGCTTGAGTCAATTTCTGGGTTCTCTGTTCTGTTCCATTGGTCTATATGTCTGTTCTTGTGCCAGTACCAGGCAGTTTTGAGAACCGTGGCTTGGAAATATAGCTTGATATCTGGTATTGTGATCCCTCCAACTTTGTTCTTCTTTCTCAGGATTTCTGCATCTATTCGGGGTCTTTTCTTTTTCTATATATATTTTTGGAAGTTTGTTCTAGGTCTGTGAAATATGCTGTTGATATTAAAAATATTTTTATTTATTTCAGAGAGAATGGGAGAGGGAGAGAGAGAAACATCAATGATGAGAGGGAATAATTGATTGGCTGTCTCCTGCACACCCCCTACTGGGGATCCAGCTTGCAACCCGGCATGTGCCCTTGACCAGAATCAAACCTGAGACCCTCCAGTCTGCAGGCTGATGCTCTATTCACTGAGCCAAACCAACTAGGGCTATGCCATTGGTATATCAATAGGGATTGCATTGAATCTGTAGATTGCTTTGGGTAGTATGGACATTTTATTGATGTTGATTCTACCAATCCATGAACATGGTATATTCTTCCATTTGTTTATGTCTTCCTCTATCTCTTTTTTCAATGTCCTGTAGTTTTCCACATACAGGTCTTTTACCTCCTTAAATTTATTCCTACATATCTTAATTTTTTGTTGCAATGGTAAATGGGATTTTTTTAAAGTTTCCCTTTCTGTGAGTTTATTATTGGTGTATAAAAATGCCATAGATTTCTGGGTGTTTATTTTGTATCCTGCTACATTGCCTAATTCATTTATTAAATCTAATAGTTTTTTGATGGTGTCTTTGGGGTTTTTCTATGTAAATTATATATCATCTGAGAATAATGACAGTTTTACCTCTTCTTTTCCAATTTGAATACATTTTGTTTCTTCTTCTTGTATGATCACTAAGGCTAGGACTTCCAGTACTACATTAAATAAGAGTTGTGAAAGGGAACATCCCTGTCTTGTTCCTGTTCTTAGGGGAAATGGTTTTAGTTTTTGCCCATTGAGTATGATGTTGTCTGTAGGGTTGTCATATAAGGCTTTTATTATGTTAAGTTATGATCCCTTCATTCCCATTTGCTGAGAGTTTTTATCGAAAAAGGTTGTTGGATTTTCTGAAGTACTTTTTCCACATCAATTGATATGATCATGTGGTTTTTGTCTTTCAATTTGTTTATATGATGTACCACGTTTATTGATTTGCAGATATTGTACCACCCTTGCATCCCCAGAATAAATACCACTTGGTCATGGTGTATGATCTTTCTAATGTAATGCTGAATCTGATTTGCTAGTATTTTGTTGAGGATTTTAGCATCTATGTTCATCAGGGATATTAGGCCTGCAAATCTCTTTCTTTCTTTGTAGTGTCTTTTTTTAAATTAAATCTTTATTGTTCAGATTATTACATTGGTTCCTCTTTTTTCCCACCATACCTCCCCTCCACCCAGTTTCCACCCCATCCTCTGCCCTCGCTCCCCACCCACTGTCCTCATCCATAGGTGCACAATTATTGTCCAATCCATCCCCCTCACCATCCCCCGCCCAAGAATAGTCCGTCCATTCCCTTTCTATGTCCCTGATTCTATTATAATCACCACTTCATACTGTTCATCAGATTATTTATTTGCTTGATTTTTAGATTCACTTGTTGATAGATGTGTATTTGTTGTTCATAAATTTTTATCTTTACCTTTTTCTTCTTCCTCTTCTTAAAGAATACCTTTCAGCATTTCATATAATACTGGTTTGGTGGTGATGAACTCCTTTAGCTTTTTCTTATCTGTGAAGCTCTTTATCTGACCTTCAATTCTGAATGATAGCTTTGCTGGGTAAAGTAATCTAGCTTGTAGGTTCTTGCTATTCATCACTTTGAATATTTCTTGCCACTCTCTTCTGGCCTGCATAGTTTCTGTTGAGAAATCAGCTGACAGTCGTATGGGTACTCCCTTGTAGGTAACTGACTGTCTTTCTCTTGCTGCTTTTAAGAGTCTCTCTTTGTCTTTTGCTCTTGGCATTTTAATTATGATGTGTCTTGGTGTGGTACTCTTTGGATTCCTTTTGTTTGGGGTTCTCTGCACTTCCTGGACTTGTAAGTCTATTTCTTTCACCAGGTAGGGGAAGTTTTCTGTCATTATTTCTTCAAATAGGTTTTCAATATCTTGCCCTCTCTCTTCTTCTGGCACCCCTATAATTCTGATGTTGGTACGCTTGAAGTTGTCCCAGAGGCTCCTTACACTATCTTCATATTTTTGGATTCTTTTTTCTTTTTGCTTTTCCGGTTGGGTATTTTTTCTTTCTTCATATTTCAAATCTTTGACTTGATTCTTGGGATCCTCTTGTCTGCTGTTGGGTCTCTGTATATTATTCTTTATTTCAGTCAGTGTATGCTTAATTTCTAGCTGTCTTTTTTCATATCCTCTAGGGTCTCACTAAACTTATCGGCGGTTTTCATAAAATTCTTGAAAAACCTTATAAACGTGGTTTTGAACTCTATATCCAGTCGTTTGCTTTCCTCCATTTCTGCCATTTGTGACCTGTTTCTTTGTCTCCGCATTTTTTATGCTTCCATGTGTTGGTAGAGTGGCTTTGTGTGCTAAGTGTCCTATAGGGCCCAGTGGCTCAGCCTCCCCAATTACCTGAGGTGGACACTCTTGGTGCACCCTTTTGTGGGCTTTGTGCACAGTCTTGTTGTAGTTAAGCCTTGATTGTTGTAGGTATCACAGGGAGGAATTGACCTCCAGGCCAATTGGCTGTGAGAATCAGCTGTGTCTGCAGTGGGAGAACTTCTGTGCTGGAGACACCCCTCCGGGTCAAGACTTGCTTCAATGGGGCTTTGGTGCTCACTGAGTCTGCCCCCTGAGTGTGTCCCTTATGGATCTGAGGAGTTGTAATCTGGATGGTCCCACTCTGACCACTGGGTACACTGGCTCTTGGATCTCTAAGGAGGTGCTAATTTCGCCTCTGCCTGAGGCTACCCAGCAGGAACTATGGAGAGATCTGCAGATTCCTCTTCTTTGTTTGGTGTTTGGAGGTGCCCAGATGAGGCCCAGCTGTGAAGCAATGCAAGCTGCTGTAAGGCTTTCTTTTGGATGTTCTGGGTCCCTCTGACCCAGCTGCAGTTTGTTAGGTAATTTTAGATTGCAAAGGGCCAGGCCATTCATATGCAAAAGCCTCTGTGCACCGCTTGGGTGGGGCGTGGTCTCAGGGAATCAACAGGGTGGAGCAAACAGCTATGGCTGATCCTCAGCCCTGCCCTTAGTGGCCCCGGGTCTCAGTGTCCCGTGGTAATTACTGCAAGCATCTCTGAGAGAAAGCCGCCCTCGAGTTCTGCCCGCTGCCAGACAGTCCAGTTTCTCCCCGTATGAGTCTGGGTTCCCAGAGACTCACCTGGAACTGGAGTTCAGAGCAGTCGGGAGCTTGTGTCTCCCTCCCGATTGAAAAAGACAACCTCGTCCTCAGTTGCCAGCCCTTTCCACTTGCACCTCCGTACCTCTGCACTTTACTTCCGCACCTCCTCTGAGTCTCAGTGTGCTTTTCTCTTTCCTTCTAGTTGTAGAATTTCCATTCAGCCAGCCTTCCTGTGGTTTGGATGATGTCCGTTTTGTCTTTTAGTTGTATTTTTGAAGTGATTGTGCGAGGCAGCAATTTCAGGTGTTTACCTATGCCGCCATCTTGGTTCTCCCCCGTCCTCTTGGTTCTTTTCACATTGGTGACATTCTGATTCAGCTCCTTAAAATTCTCATTGAGTTGTGTGTATTTGTTATCCAGCCGTTTGAGCATCCTTATAACCATTACGCTGAATTCTTTCTCTGATATGTTGCTAGCCACAGTTTCATTTAACTCCCTTTCTGGTGATTCTTTTTCTTTCCTTTGGGATTGCTTTTTTCCTTCCCATGTTTTGCCGTAATGTTTTAATTGTAGATCCGATTGCTTTGCTACCCAGGTTCTTTTGGGGATAGTGCTATTGGTGTGATCTCTCAGGTCTCCTGGGCTTGGTAATCTAGCGTAGCTCCCTACTTGAGCTATTTGGGTTCTCTTAATGTAGGCCTGTGAGCTGGAAATGGGAAACTGTGGTGTCTAGAAGTCTGCAGCAGCTGTGGAGGGGAGTGTCCCAATTTTTGCTACTTACAACCTTGGTTGAAGTCGTGCATGCCCAGCGGGGACTCACAGTGGCACTGGAAAAGCATGCAACTGTAGTGTCCAGAGTTCTGCAGCTGTGGGGTGGGCAGATTCAGTTTTTAAAAAAATATATTTTATTGATTTTTTTACAGAGAGGAAGGGAGAAGGATAGAGAGTTAGAAACAGCGATGAGAGAGAAACATCGATCAGCTGCCTCCTGCACACCTCCCACTGGGGATGTGCCTGCAACCAATGTACATGCCTTGACCAGAATCAAACCTAGGACCTTTCAGTCCGCAGGCCGACGCTCTATCCACTGAGCCAAACTGGTTAGGGCCAGATTCAGTTTTTGCTGCTGCACTTGTGGTGGATAGGCACACACTCCCAGAGGCGGCTCACAGGGGCACCAGCAGTGCGTTTCCCAGTGTGGTGTACTGAAGCACTCTGAAGGGCCCTGGCACTGAAGCCACGTAATTGAGGCCTCTGTGGGCAGGTATCCAGGGTGATTGAATTCAGAATTTCTACTGCAGGGGGGAGTGCATCCTGTTTGTCCAAGATCACACCTAGCCGGGGCTCGCAGCAGCTCCCAGGAGCGCCCTGTGGATAGACGGGCTCTGGGTGCCTGCTCGTTGGAAATGCATGACTGTGGCAGTGAGTTTGCTGGCATAAAGCTCTGATGCACTCTGAGGGGCCCTGGTGCTTAAGATGCACAGCTGGTTTTCTGTGGGCAGTTATTCAGGATGCTGGCACAGCACTCTGACACACTCGGAGGGGCCCTTGAAAGGCTCTTTGATGTGATTGAAGTGGAGCATTGTGGGGAGAGTGGGTGACAGGTGTGACCATCTCCCACGTTCACCACAAGCCTGGAGGGGGTGCGGGGCCTGATGCACTGCCCCACACATCCTGGTAAGCACAAAGTTATGGGACGCTCAGAGGTCACTCCCTGATTATCGCATGGTTTTCTGGCTCTCTAAGCATTTCCAGTGCACGAGGTGTTTATCGGTGCCTCGCTGTGCCTGGCCCTAGGCTGGTGTTGGGCGAGACAGTTGGCAAGTTCCTGCCAACCTGGGCTGTGGCTTGTGCACTGTTGGAGAGGTCGGTCTTGGGCAGTGGGTGCCAGGGCAGAAGCACTGGGTGGTGACTGAAGAGCCTCCTGGGCATCGATGGCCACAGGGGCCAGACAAGGAGGGAGACGTGAGGCTTAACAGGCGCTTCTGCAGTCGGACATTTGAGGCGTGTACAGGAGAAGATGCAGAGAAAGTGCAAAGAGGTTGTGAAGAAGGCAAGCCTGCCCCTCTCCTCCCCGCCAGCCCCCGGTTGGCAGGGGCCACCTTGTCTCTGTAGGAAATTCTCCAGCAGCCTTGGCGGGCCTGTCACAGCTCCTGAGGCATGATTTCCTTCCATTGGGAAGATCTGCATACATTATGAGAAGATCGTGCCTCTCCCGTGTCTAATTCAACTCAAGGCAGAGCTTCGCTGACCCCTCGAACAAATGTGGCTTCCGTTGCAGCGGTTCTCAACCTGTGGGTCGCAAACAATGAATATACATCCTGCATATCAGATATTTACATTACAATTCATAACAGTAGCAAAATTACAGTTATGAAGTAGCAATGAAAATAATTTTATGGTTGGGTCACAACATGAGGAACTGTATGAAAGGGCCGCGGCATTGGGAAGGTTGAGAACCGCTGGAACGGGTGCCCTGAGCGTTGTTGCACATCTTCCCCACAGCATCTTCTATGCTGTGTAACCGATGTCCACAAACTTTGTAGACTTATTAGCTCACAAGTTCTCAATCACAAAAATGAAATTAAAGCTTTGGCCAGGCTGAGTTTTCTACCAGAGACTCTGGAGAAAAATTTCCTTCCTTTCTTTTTTTAAAAATATATTTTATTGATTTTTTTACAGAGAGGAAGGGAGAAGGATAGAGAGTTAGAAACATCGATGAGAGAGAAACATCGATCAGCTGCCTCCTGCACACCCCCTACTGGGGATGTGCCTGCAACCAACGTACGTGCCCTTGACCGGAATCAAACCCGGGACCCTTGAGTCCGCAGGCTGATGCTTTATCCACTGAGCCAAACCGGTTAGGGCAAAAATTTCCTTTCTTGCTCAATGTTTTTTTAAAAACCCCCACATATAACAATTGTACATATTTGAGATGTACACGTGATGACTCGTATACACTGTGGAAACGGTCACCAAACTCAAGTTAACACACCCCTCACCTCACACACTAGTGTGCGTGTGTGTGTGTGTGTGCATGTGTGTGTGTGCGTGTGTGTGTGCGTGTGTGTGTGTGTGCGTGTGTGTGTATGTGTGTGTGTGCATTTAAGTTTAATCTGACATCTATTTTCTCAGCAGCTTCCAGGTGTGCAGCACAGTAGTTAACTAGTAGCCATGCTGTGCATCGATCCCAGAACTCCCTCATCCCGCATCACTGCACCTGTGTCCCATGGGCCCACGTCTCCCATCTCACCCACCCCAGCCCCTGGCAACCCCATCCCACTCTCTGCTCCTGTGAGTTTGACTTTTAGATTCCACATATGAGTGGGATCATGCAGTATTTGTCTTTGCACATCTCGCTTATTTTGCTTAACATAATGTTCTCCAGCTTCATCCATGTCTTAGCAAAGGGCAGGACATCCTCTCTAAAATTTGAGAGGAGAGAGAGAGAGAGAGGGAGGGAGAGAGATTTGTTGTTCCACCTATTTGCACATTCATTGGTTGATTCTTGTATGTGCCCTGATGGGGGATTGAACCCGAAACCTTTTGAAACCTTGGTGTATTGGGATGACACTCTAACTGGCCAGGGAGCATTTACTTTTTTTTTTAAGGTTGAATAATATTCCTTTGTGTATATGTATCACCTTTTCTTTATCCATTTATGTGTGGAAGGATGTTGGGTTGCTTCCACGCGTTGGCTGCTGTGGATTATGCTACCATAAACAGGGAGTGTAAATATCTCTTTGGAATCTGATTTTAATTTTTTTCCTGAGAAGTGGGAGCTCTGGGTCATGGGGTAGGTCATGTTCTCCATAACATTTCTCCATAATGTCTGTGCTGATGTACATCCCTCCCACGTGCACAGGCCCTTCCCCAGGCCTCGCCTGCACGGAGCTTCCTAATTGGGAATGACCGTTCTAACAGGTCTGAGGTGTGGATTTGTCAGTCTGTGATCAGTGAGGCTGCACACCTGTTCACATACCTGTTGACCATTTGAATTTCTCCCTTTGAGAAGGTCTCTTTAGGGCCTTTACTTTTGTTGGCAGAACTGGGTTCCTGTGGTGAAGCCCCTCCTTGCTGGTGTCATGGGGCTGCTCTACGAGCCACACTGTCCATCCATGGTCAAGCCGGCAAAGGGGCATTACATGTTTCTCACACTTGGGATCTCCGACTTCCTCCTCCGCTAGCAGCTGGAGAAAGCTCTGCTTTTAAAGGGCTTGTGCGATTGGGTCAGGCCACCTGGGCAGTCTCCCAATCTCCAGGTCAGCTGAGCTGTGAGACAAAGCCTGATCTGGAAATAACACTCACCATAGTCACGGGTGGGTACACCTGGGTGTAGAATTCTTGGAAGCCATGTGAGAAATCTGTCCACCATCTGCCCTGAGCCAGGTTCCTCGGCTCCTTACAGCTACACGCTAAGCAGGGACGGGAGGTGGAAGCCGCTGAGCTCAGCTGGGGTGTGAGGCGTTCAGGTAGCCTTGTCCACGCTCATTGCTGCCACTTACTGGCTGCCTCTCGTGCTGGCGAGTGATCAGCCATAACGGACTAGGCTGATGGGCTTTATCTCAGCTTTGAGGCTGGCCTTGGCTCGGCAGGGAGTGGGAGGGGACTGGGGTCTCTCAAGGACACTCGGTGGGCCCTTGTGTCATCTACTGACTGACCTCCGCGCCCTTGCAGCTCCTGCATTCAGTGCGTAGCTGCTGACACGCCCCAGCCTGCCAGGCCACGCTGAGCTCACACTGAGCTACGGTGGGGGTTTGAGCTCCACTGTGGAAGGTGGAGTGACAGGATCTCAAGGCTGGGGTGCAAAGGGATACATGGAAGGAAGGAAATGGACATGACACCCATTATGCCTTGATGCCTGCTACACAGGCATTTATGCTGCCCACAGGCTTTGGTCTCACGCTGCCAGGTGGATGCCGAGTCCCCTTTAATAAATAAAAACTCAAGCTCAGAGAATTCAGGTCACTGACCAGGGATGGCACAGCAGGAGGAAATGAAACCTGACAGTGTGAAGCCCCTCACCCCCACCAGCCTCAGCCTTGACAGTTATCACCCACTGACTGGACATCCCACTCCGACTGGGAGCACGTGGCCTGGTCACAGAGGTAAAACATCCCTTTGCATAGAGGAAGTTGAGAGCTTCAGGGTCAGGGGTTGGTTGCTCCTGGGTTTGATTCCTGATAGTTTCAAAGTCCCTGCTGCCTGTGAATAAGCCTGATTGGCTAGGGAACCGGTTCCTGCAGTCCGTGGAGGCCCAACCCTGGGAGGGGGCCAAGCCTCAGGGAGGGAGGCCCAGCCCCTGGGAGGCAGCTAATTTGATCTGAGGCTGGATTTCCTCCTGGTGCCCAGGTGTCAGGGCAGATAACACAGGAGGGCGGAGAAAGTTCAGTCAACCCTCTCATTCTTGTTGGGCTAATTAGCATATAGATGAGGGTGGCTCCCCAAACCTTTCTCCCGCACTGCCTCTGGTCTGTGTGCAGAGTGAGGGCTCTGCTCTGGGCGGCTGCCCCCACCCCCAACCCCAGGCCTTCCAGGCTCTCTCAGAAGAAGCCTGAGGGAGTGCATTGATGAGAGGGGCGTCTGTGGACCTAATAATTGTTAGCACCACCCCTCAGCCAGTTACTGGGCATTATTCCCAGGTTGCTTGGGCTTCTGATGATTAGGGCCTGATGTTGGCATTCAAGAACCCTGGGAGTCAGCTCTCCTGCATCCTTTCCCTCCTCTCTACCAGCTGTGCATGGATCCTGGCTGTGGCAATTGTGGGGAAAGGAATTGGACTCAAATGTGGAAAGAGGACTCGCTGTGCCATGGCTTCCCAGCAGCGAGCACCTCTCCCACCTGTGGCATTGCTGTGTCCAAGGCAGGAGCCTGGGAAGCTGGCCTTCGGGAATCGCCTCCCCTTCATTCCCACTGACTAGGCCCGGGCACATGCAGCACGGCGTTCGCCTGGTGGTGGTTTTGAAGTTTCCACACACTCTGACCAGGGCTGAGATTGAGTCTGCAACTGAGGTACATGCCCTTGACCTGAATTGAACCCAGGACCCTTCAGTCCTAGGGCCCATCCTCTATCCACTAAGCAAAAGGTTTTATTTCCCACATTTTTCTTTCTGAGTAGACTATAACAACATGAAATCCTGCATATAAGAAGAGATCTTTAAAAAAGAAAGAAACAAACAAACAAACACCCCTACAGTAAATAAATGAGCACTCTAAAAAGGATGGACAGGGACATTAGCCTTAGAATCTTTTTTTTTAATTAAATCTTTATTGTTCAGATTATTATTACATTTGTTCCTCTTTTACCCCCCGATAGCTCCCTCCACCCGGTTCCCACCCCACCCTCTGCCCTTACCCCTGCCACCCACTGTTCTCATCCATAGGTGTACAATTTTTGTCCAGTCTCTTCCCACACCCCCCACACCCCTTTCCCCCCCGAGAATAGTCAGTCCACTCCCTTTCTATGCCCCTGATTCTATTATATTCACCGGTTTATTCTGTTCATCAGATTATTTATTCACTTGATTTTTAGATTCACTTGTTGAGAGATGTGTATTTGTTGTTCATAATTTGTATCTTGACCTTTTTCTTCTTCTTCCTCTTCTTAAAGGATACCTTTCAGCATTTCATATAATACTGGTTTGGTGGTGATGAACTCCTTTAGCTTTTCCTTATCTGTGAAGCTCTTTATCTGACCTTCAATTCTGAATGATAGCTTTGCTGGGTAAAGTAATCTAGCTTGTAGGTTCTTGCTACTCATCACTTTGAATATTTCTTGCCACTCTCTTCTGGCCTGAATAGTTTCTGTTGAGAAATCAGCTGACAGTCGTATGGGTACTCCCTTGTAGGTAACTGACTGTCTTTCTCTTGCTGCTTTTAAGAGTCTCTCTTTGTCTTTTGCTCTTGGCATTTTAATTATGATGTGTCTTGGTGTGGTCCTCTTTGGATTCCTTTTGTTTGGGGTTCTCTGCACTTCCTGGACTTGTAAGTCTATTTCTTTCACCAGGTAGGGGAAGTTTTCTGTCATTATTTCTTCAAATAGGTTTTCAATATCTTGCCCTCTCTCTTCTTCTGGCACCCCCATAACTCGGATGTTGGTATGCTTGAAGCTGTCCCAGAGGCTCCTTACACTATCTTCATATTTTTGGATTCTTTTTTCTTTTTGTTTTTCTGGTTGGGTGATTTTTGCTTCTTCATATTTCAAATCTTTGACTTGATTCTTGTGATCCTCTGGTCTGCTGTTGGAACTCTGCATAATATCCTTTATTTCAGTCAGTGCATGCTTAATTTCTAGTTGGTCCTTTTTCATAACCTCCAGGGTCTCACTAGATTTCTTGAGGGTCTCACTACATTTATCGGTGGTCTCACCAGACTTTTCGAGGTTCTTACTAAATTTATCGGCAGTTTCTAGAAAGTTCTTGAAAAACCTTAAAAGTGTGGTTTTGAACTCTATATCCAGTAGTTTGCTTTCCTCCATTTCTGCCATTTGTGACCTGTTTCTTTGTCTCCGCATTTTGGCTGCTTCCCTGTGTTGGTAGAGTGGCTTTGTGTGCTAAGTGTCCTATAGGGCCCAGTGGCTCAGCCTCCCCAATTACCTGAGGTGGACACTCTTGGTGCACCCCTTTGTGGACTTTGTGCACAGTCTTGTTGTAGTTAAGCCTTGATTGTTGTAGGTATCACTGGGAGGAATTGACCTCCAGGCCAATTGGCTGTGAGAATCAGCTGTGTCTGCAGTGGGAGAACTTCTGAGCTGGAGACACTCTTCTGGGGCAAGACTTGCTTCAGTGGGGCTTTGGTGCTCACTGAGTCTGCCCCCTGAGTGTGTCCCTTATGGATCTGAGGAGTTGTAATCTGGATGGTCCCACTCTGACCACTGGGTACACTGGCTCTTGGATCTCTAAGGAGGTGCTAATTTAGCCTCTGTCTGAGGCTACCCAGCAGGAACTATGGAGAGATCTGCAGATTCCTCTTCTTTGTTTGGTGTTTGGAGGTGCCCAGATGAGGCCCAGCTGTGAAGCAATGCAAGCTGCTGTGGGGCCTTCGGCCTTCTTTTGGAAGTTCTAGGTCTCTCTGATTCAGCTGCAGTTTGTTAGGTAATTTTCAGGTGGCAAAGGGCCAGGCCTTTCATATGCAAAAGCCTCTGTGCACAGCTTGGGTGGGGTGGGGTCTCAGGGGATCAACAGGGCGGAGCAAGCAGCTATGGCTGCTCCTCAGTCCTACCCTAAGAGGCCCTGTGTCTCAGTGTCCCGGTAATCGCTGCAAGCATCTCTGAGAGAAAGCCGCCCTCGAGTTCTGCCCGCTGCCAGACAGTCCAGTTTCTCCCCGTATGAGTCCTGGGTCCCCAGAGACTCACCCGGAACTGGAGTTCAGAGCAATTGGGAGCTTGAGACTCCCTCCCGATTGAAAAAGACAACCACGTCCTCAGCCGCCAGCCCTCTCCACTTGTGCCGCGTCCTCTAGCCTTAGAATCTTATCTCACACTAACTCAGCACAGCAAAATTGCCTTTGGTTCTGAGTGGCACAAAAAGCCCACACAGAGCAGACACAGAGGATTCCCGATGTTCATAAACCAGTGAATTGCAATCAGTAACCAAAGTTACATTACAGACACACAGACAACTCTCACTAGCTAAGATTCCTGATATCTGGCACCCTGAGAGAGAGAGAGAGCAGGAAGAGTGCCCAAGATTAAGAATTCTCAGCAGCTGCTGGGACGTCCCTGCAGTCTCTGCTATGTGTCCAGCCTGCCACAAATATCTAGGCCCCTCAAAGCAGGATGTGCCCCATCTTTAAACAAATTAATCAAACAACAGAGACACAAAACATCAACAGAAGCACTCTTATATACAATATTTATAGGCACACACCACCCACAGATAAAAGCTTCACACCATGCTCTTTGTCCAGCCACAGACATCACAGAATGCCCTGCATAAAAAACCCCACAGAAGCAGAGCAATGTCTCCTGTCCCAGTTCAAGGACTGTCCTTCCCCTTCCCCGCCCACCCCCCCTCCCCGCCCGCCCTCTCAGATCCTCAGCATTCTCCCCAATGGACTATCCAGGGTGCAGGAAGCCACTGCATGCCAACACTATCATGAACGCAGGAGGCCAATGGACCTTGAGCATTAGCAGGCTCGCGCTAGGCACCTCATGTTGAGATCATGGTGAACTCGAAGCAATTTTCTGATCTGATAGCCTCCAAGTAAATGTTTACTGGACCTTATTGATCTTTACTGACCTTTGAGACTGTCTGTCTGCTACGTTCCTGCCGTGCTTTACTGAGGGCAAGATGTGTGTTTAAAACTGAACAAAAGTGGACTAGGCCAGGACTCAGTGTGTCTCTTCAAGAAAGAGGCTCCACCTGGCCCCCACCCCTTAATAATTCATATTTTTTTTATTAAATTTTTATTGTTCAGATTACATTTGTTCCTCTCCCCCCCCCCATAACTCCCCTCCTTCCAGTTCCCGCCCCACCCTCCGCCCTCACTCCCCACCCACTGTCCTCATCCATAGGTGCACGATTTTTGTCCATTCTCTTCCCGCATCTCCCATTCCCCTTCCCCCGCCCCAAGAATAGTCATTCCATTCCCCTTCTATGTCCCTGATTCATAGTAATCACCAGTTCATTCTGTACATCAGATTATTTATTCACTTGATTCTTAGATTCACTTGTTGATAGATGCATGTTTGTTGTTCACAATTTGTATCTTTACCTTTTTCTTCTTCCTCTTCTTAAAGGATACCTTTCAGCATTTCGTATAATACTGGTTTAGTGGTGATGAAGTCCTTTGGCTTTTCCTTATCTGTGAAGCTCTTTATCTGACCTTCAATTCTGAATGATAGCTTTGCTGGATAAAGTAATCTTGGTTGTAGGTTCTTGGTATTCAGTACTTTGAATATTTCTTGCCACTCCCTTCTGGTCTGCAAAGTTTCTGTTGAGAAATCAGCTGACAGTCATATGGGTATTCCCTTGTAGGTAATTGAGTCTCTTTCTCTTGCTGCTTTTAAGATTCTCTCTTTGTCTTTTGCTCTTGGCATTTTAATGATGATGTGTCTTGGTGTGGTCCTCTTTGGATTCCTTTTGTTTGGGGTTCTCTTCGCTTCTTGGACCTGTAAGTCCATTTCTTTCACCAGTTGGGGGAAGTTTTCTGCCATTATTTCTTCAAATAGGTTTTCAATATCTTGCTGTCTCTCATCTTCTGGCACCCCTATTATTCTGATATTAGTGCGCTTGAAGCTGTCCCAGAGGCTCCTTACACTATCTTCACACTTTCGGATTCTTTTTTCATTTTGCTTTTCCAGTTGGGTGTTTTTTGCTTCTTCGAATTTCAAATCTTTGGTTTGATTCTTGTGCTCCTCTGGTCTGCTATTGGGTATAATATTCTTTATTTCCGTCCGTGTATGCTTACTTTCTAATTTCTTTATCGTAGCATCGAGGGTCTCATTAGTTTTCGTGAGGCTCTGCACAAATTTATGGCAAGCCCTCAAAATTGCGATTTTTAGCTCCATATCCTCCATTTCTGTCATGTTTTTTTTGTCTCCACATCTTTTATGCTTTCTTGGTGCACCCCCTTGTGGTCTTTGTGCGCAGTCTTGTTCTAGTTAAGCCTTAATTGTTGTAGTTAATACTAGAGGGATTTGACCACCAGGCTGACTGGCTGTGAGAATCAGCTGTGTGGAAAACTTCTGTCTTCTGGAGAGGTGCTAATCTAGCCTTTGCCTGAGGCGATCGGCAAATGGCTCTGCGCAGGGCTTGGGCAGGGCGGGATCAACAGGGTGGGGGGAGGGAGCAGTTATGGCCGCTCTCAGTCCGTCCCCAGAGGCTCTGCCTCTCTGTCCCAGCAACCGCTGCAAACCTCGGAGGGACCGTAGCCAGACAGTCCCGCTTCTCCCGTTTGAGTCTGGGTCCCTAGAGACTCGCCCGGATCTGTAGCCCCGA
>NW_005871481.1:782189-804790 GCF_000147115.1 Myotis lucifugus
CCTTCAGTCAGCAGGCCGACCACTTCTATCCACTGAGCACCCGGCTAGGACAATAATTCATATTTTGTCTAGCATTTTCATTTGTGTGTCAGCCCCTCCTTCAGATCCTAAACCTCGCAGTGCAGGTCGTGGCTCCAGGTGAATGTCTTTTCTAGGCCTAGAATTTTTGTTTCCCATCTCAGAAAGTTCCTTGTGGCTATTCTATGTGTCCTATGTGCTCAATCCCCCCCTCCTAGAGATTTCTTGCACTTCCCAAGATCCGCTGTGTCCCTCTTGGGAGAACAGAACTGCAAATCAGAACTCCACACTCTCTTCATGTCTAGGACACATCCCAGTCATATACACTCAACCTCTGAGAATACCCAATCACCAAGGTAGTACTTATGTCCAATTCCCCACCTTGGCCCATGCATGAAGTTTGCCAGGTTGCCACATTGTGTACCTGTTCCCCCTGCACGCCCCCCTCCCCCTCACACCTCCCACCCTGCCCATGACATTTTTGCCATCTTTTGAAGAAAAATAGTCCCAGGCCTGTTCTATGGTGTCCACGAAGAGATGGGACTCAGACAAAGAGGCCACCCAAAATCGGGTAGGACACGTCTCTCCTTCAACCAGACCCCCTTCTCCACATGCACAAAGATCCTGGACGAGCCTCCAAATAGTGAGAAATGCTCACCTGTCTGAATTAAAATAATGGAGACAGAAGTATGGAGAAAATGAGACTTTTAATATGTTCTCGAGAGCAGGTGTCTGTCCAGTTGTACAGGCACACCTCGGGCAGTGAACACAGCCTGTTTATTCAGTCCCTCCTCTGGGTCCTCATTGGCTGAGTACTATGGGGTCACCCGTTTCCTCATACATCACCTAGGTCTTGCTGTCTCCCATTGGGCCATTTAAAAAATTGGGCTGAAGCCTTTTCTAGTTGCCTTCACTTCCCCCTGTCTAGTTGAGGCAGGTACCTCGGGGGTTTCCACCATGATGCTGGCCCATGTCCACTGTTCTTTGTTCTTACATCCTGTTCCCTCTTCCCTACATTCTGTTTGCTCTGGAGAGATTCAGCAGCTGTTTCCATCAGAAGCCGACCGTGCTGGAGATGGGTCTCAGAGGCCATTTCCTACATCACTGGTGTCCTTGTTCTTCTGTGGACCTCAGGGCCTCCAAGTCCATCAGAGGGGCCCTAACAATGTGGGAGCAGAAGACTGCAACCCTGTTCCCTCCGTTCAGGTGCATCCTCGGCTCCTGGCCCTTTCCGGAGACCAGCTATATCCTCCTAGGACTGTGGTCAGCAAACGGTGGCTCGCGAGCCACATGCGGCTCTTTGGTCCCTTGAGTGTGGCTCTTCCACAAAATACCACGTGCAGGCGTGCACGTACAGTGCGAATTGAAACTTTGTGGCCCATGTGCAGAAGTCAGTATTTTGTGGAAGAGCCGGTATTTTGTGGAAGAGCCATACTCAAGGGGCCAAAGAGCCGCATGTGGCTTGTGAGCCGTGGTTTGCCGAGCTGCAGTTTGCCAACCACTGGTAGGTGAATAAGTGCATCAGGCCAAAATGTCCCCCATCTGGCAATGAGGCCAGATCATTTTAGACTGAGATTGTTTTAGACTATTTTAGGTTTTTCTGAAAAAGGAGGTCATTTTCAGGATACTGTGTTGATGGCACTTGGTGTAAATGGACAGTATGGCCTCCCCAGATCCTTATCCCATGTGCTCAGTTTCTCCTCACCAGGTCTGTTAGCCAATGTGTCTTACCTGTCATTATGGGTGTTGAACACTGGGCCTGTGGTGTAGACGCAGTTTGGGGAGTCTCCTCAGCCCACACCACCTCTCTTAGTACTTACCTTTATGGTGTGAGCACCTGACCCAAGTTGGGCAAATCAGGTGATCTCCCTCACTCATTTGGAGTTGAACCCAGACAACTGTGATTGCACCTGAACCAAGAGAACATGTAGGGCACGTGGCTTGGGGCAGCTACTTTGGGCCATTTGCTTATAGAAGAGGAGAGTGATGGGAAGGAAGGGGAATGAGACAGAGAGAGAGAAAGAGAGAGAAAGTGAGAGAGAGAGCGTGAGAGAGAGAGAGTGAAGCAGACAAAAAAAAAATAGGCAGGTGGAAGCAAGAATGAGAGCAGCTGGGAGGAGGGAGCTTCCTTGCTGTTCTGGAGGCTGGCTGTCAGCCCTGCCTGGAGCTCTGGAAGGACTACGTCCTTACTCTTCTCTGTGGCCAGGTAGGAAAGGGTTAACCAGCAGCCCGCGTTGCCCAAGCCCTGCACATTCCACATAGAAGGCCTGTCTTCAGAAATCTTAGACTACTAGAGGCCTGGTGCACAAAAATTTGTGCACTCGGAGGGGGGAGGTCCCTCAGCCCGGCCTGTGCCCTCTGGCAGTCTGGGACCCCTCTGGGGATGTCCATCTGCTGGCTTAGGCCTGCTCCCCGGGGGATTGGGCCTAAGCTGGCAATCAGACATGCCTCTGGCAGCCCGGCAGCCCTCGGGGGATGTCCACTTGCCAGCGGGGAGCAGACCTAAGCTGCAGTCGGACATCCTTAGCGCTGCTGAGGAGGCAGGAGAGGCTCCCACCACCACCGCTGTACTGGCAGTCATCAGCCTGGCTTGTGGCTGAGCAGAGCTCCCCCCATGTGGGAGCGCACTGACCACCAGAGGGCAGCTCCTGTATTGAGCGTCTGCCCCCTGGTGGTCAGTGTGTGTCATAGTGACCAGTCATTCCCAGTCGTTCTGCTGTTAGGGTCAATTTGCATATTACCCTTTTACTATATAGGATAGAGGCCTGGTGCACGGGTGTGGGCCGGCTGGTTTGCCCTGAAGGGTGTCCCGGATCAGGGTGGGGGTCCCGCTTGGGTGCCTGGCCAGCCTGGGTGAGGGGCTGATGGCTGTTTGCAGCTGGTCACACCCCCTTCAGGATGGGGGTCCCCACTGGGGTGCCTGGCCAGCCTGGATGAGGGGCTGATGGCTGTTTTCAGGCTGCCTGCACCCCCTTCAGGGTGGGGGTCCCCACTGGTGTGCCTGGCCAGTCTGGATGAGGGGCTGAGGGTTTTCAGGCTGGCCAAGCCCGCTGGCGACTGAAGC
The DNA here is from genome assembly GCF_000147115.1 of Myotis lucifugus. Taxonomy (NCBI): domain Eukaryota; kingdom Metazoa; phylum Chordata; class Mammalia; order Chiroptera; family Vespertilionidae; genus Myotis; species Myotis lucifugus. The sequence continues at coordinate 785,272 of NW_005871481.1, forward strand.
TCCCAGCCTCTCCTTTTTTTCTTTTATTCTGGGATTTATTTACCTTCTATAATTGAAACTTTGTTGCCGCTCCAGCTCCAAGGCCACGGCCTGCTGAAAGCAGGTATCTGGGGTTTGTTTAGCTTCTATAATTGCAACTTTGTTGCTTAGAGTGGAGCTCAGAGCCCAGCCACAGCAGGGAGGAAGCTTGGCTTCCTCCATCACTGGAGCAAGCAAGCCTCCTGCTCGCTTCAGATGCGTGGCTGCTGGCCGCCATCTTTGTTGGCGATTAATTTGCATATCTCGCTGATTAGCCAATGGAAAGCGTAGCAGAGGTATGGTTAATTTCAATCTTTGTCTATTATTAGATAGGATTCTGTGGGCCAGAGTGGTTTTGTAGCCTGAGGCCTGGCTGCACTGCACCATTTGATCATGTAAGTTTACAGGTAGCATGCGCTTCCTCTGGGAGGGCTGGAGTCAGAGTAGCCAAAGCCAGACACACAGGTGCCACAGGCTTACATGCCTGATCCCATAAACCCCGACCCCAGCCCCAGTCAATTTCCTGGTTGGGGACACTTTGTTTCCACATCATTGAGGGGAAATTGTGTCCTTGTGCATTCCACTGGGAGGGACAACTGGAAGGTGTACCTGGTTTCTCCCGGCCCCTCCCAGGTGCCTGACCCCCTGCAGGGTTTTCCTCTGTGTCCTTTCACCGTAGTCACTGTCCCTATGGGGAGTCAGCCTTGCTTGAGTCCTGTGAATCCTCCTAGTGGATCATCAAGCCTGAGGGTGGTCCTGGGAACCCCAACACGTGGCTTAGGGCGGCTTGTGCGTCTCTCTCCCTGAGGCATCCTGGAATGCAAAGCATGTACTCTCCGGGGGTCCCAGCCAGGAATGGCATCAGCCTGGGTGACCGGAGAAGACAGTGGCCTGGAGAGGCAGCAAGTGCAGAGGGTGCCCGGAGCTGATGTGGGGCAGCCAGACCCTGGAGGCAGCCCTGGCTGCAGGAAACACTGCTCCCAGGGCCTTGCCTACAGATGGAGGCCACAGCCCTGCTCACTGTGGTCTGGCAGAGAGAGAGCCAAGGTCACTAGCCTGGTCTGCAAGGGCTTCTCGCTGGCAGATTCCACAGGAAGCTCCAGGGCAGATGGTCTGTAGGCTGCACTGGGGCCTACAGGGCCGGGGGTGCAGCTGTGCTCAGGCCTGTAGGCCTCATGGAGGCTGAGGTACAGGGTGCGGTGAGGCTGCTCTGAGCCTGCTGACCTGGGCCCAGATGCACAGCCGCAGCAGAGATCAACAGAGGGTGGAGCTAGTGCAGCTTGGAGTCTAAGTCCCTAGGCCAGTGATGGCGAACCTATGACTCACGTGTCAAAGGTGACACGCGAACTCATTTTGGGTGACATACATCGACAGAGACAAAAAATTTCATAATTCAAATATCTGTCTCTTGCAACGGCCAGAGTTGGGCATCACTCAAGTAATATTAATACTCACGTTACTCATGATCAATAATGCAATTCTAAAACCGGATTTAAACCTGTACATCGGTGTTGTGTAGCAAAGATACATAGTGAAAACATCCAAGATACATTGTTCTAATATTGACATTAATATAAAAAGGTTAAGAATTGCACTATAAAGAGATTAATCTTTATTCATGACATTTTATTTTTACTCGAGTGACAAAATGCCCAATTCTGGAAACGGCCTCATTATTGTCAACATGTGCCTCGGGTAAGCTTCCCGTGCGTTCGGGTGCATTCGGCAAACGGACGCACTTGATCTCCATGTTTGTTAGGAGACAGGAGTGGGAGGGTAAAGTACTTGAGCGATTTGTGGAGTGCTTTGAAGAAATTACGGTATTTATTGAGAATAAGGATCTGGCAAACTTTCCTCAGATCAATGATCATAAGTGGGTCAGCAATTTGATGTTTTTTACAGATATCTCTGTTCATATGAATGAACTGAACTTAAAATTACAAGGTTTTGGCAAAAGTATTGACGTTATGTTTGGATACATCAAATCTTTTGAAAGTAAACTTAAAATTTTCAAGCGAGATATTGAAACTAAAACGTATAAGTATTTTCCTCGGATAAAAAAGTATTTCGAGAAGGCCACTACAACGAGTGTAATGGAGTCCATACTTATGTACCAGAATATAGTAAACTCATTATTTGAACAGTTCAGCGAAAGATTTGACCAATTTAGAAGCCTAGAACAGACCATTAAAATAATTAAGTATCCAGATGTAGTTGTTTACAGTACTTTGGAATTAAAGGATTTCCAATGGATGCAAATGGACAACTTAGAGATGCAACTTGCAGATTTTCAAGGTAGCATTTGGACTCATGTGTTTGTCGACTTAAGGTCGAAACTTGAAAATCTGGAACGAAATCGTTTGAATAATGAAGAAGAGTGCAGCTACGAACAAGAAATTTTGAGTGCTTGGAACAGAGTACCTGACACTTTTAGCGACATAAAAAATCTAGTGATGGCTTTGCTAACAATTTTTCATCAACATATTTTTGTGAGACTTTGTTCTCAGCATTAAATAATATTAAAACAAACAAAAGAAACCGGCTAACAGATGAAGTTAGTGGCGCTTTCTTGGCCTTAAAGTGCACCAAGTATGAACCTGCAATCGAAGAATTAGCAGACAAACTTCAGCACCAAAAAAGTCACTAATTTCTAGTTTTCGTACCATTTGATTATCATTGTTTTTATTATTTTTTTTTCCTAAATGTACATTGTTTTTCTGTTTTTGTTCATTTTATACATATTTTTTGGTTGATTTTTCTTTGTTAAATGGCATTTAAATATATAAAATAAATATCAAAAATATAAATCTTTTTTTTACTATGGTTGCAAATATAAAAAAATATTATGAATATTTCTATGTTAGGGTTTTTCAAAATTTTGACACGCCGAGCTCAAAAGGTTCGACATCACTGCCCTAGGAGGTGCTTAGAAAGAAGGAGAGGGAAGTAGGGCTGTCCTTGTAAAGCAATTTTCCAACTGTAATAAATAATAAAAAGCACTTATTTGAACAAAAGGATCTGCAGCCTGGGGTACAGATTGAGGCAGCAGCCTGAACTGTGTTCCACCGGGACAAAGGGGAGACCACCTCTGACAGTGAAAGTCCTGCCAAGGTTCCCAGTTAGGTCTGTTTTATGTAAATGAGGCGCCAAACTGTGCAGGTCTGATTGGATGGGACAGGTCTCAGTCCATTGGTAGAAAGATGAAACCAGGGTTTCCCTGCAGTGTTTGACTCAGAAGGCGTAAACAGTGCAGAGGGTTCAGTCTGAGGTTCTTCCCAGGTATGAGAAGCTAGACCCTTATTATTCACAAACTCTGGGCCCTCTGTGGACCTTGGAGACTTCACCTCAGCAGATAAATTCCTTCGTGGGGTCCACATCCTATTAGTAGGAGGGTAGGTGGGGGTGGAGCTCAGGTGCCAGGCAGCCTCTGCGGGTGGCATCCGGCTGCAGAGGTCCAGGCTGGTCGGCTGCCCAAGAGAGGCCATGCAAGCATGCAGCCTCCTCCCACCTCAAGGTGGGTGCTGTGGTGGAAGTTGGCAGGCTCAGGAGTACAGAATGGATGGAATAAATGCCCTTCCTCTCCCTGTTTGCAAGACTGGGTCTGGTTCTGCAAAGACAAACTGGAAGCGGAGTCACGGGGCAGGGGAAGTGTAAAGAAGGGCTGAGTGGGGCCTGCAGACCACCACCCAGGTCAGAGTGCACACTCCTGCCCCAAGCCCCAGCTTGCCCTGCCCCCCTTCCCCAGGACCCCTTCTGCCTTGGTGCTGGGCTCCGGCATCCTCATTTCTGTGCTGTGTCGTGAGAGTTGGTTCCACCCAGGAACACTCTCTCCTCCCGGAGCTGGTGGGCCGGTGTGGTCACCCCCCCCCCCCGCCCCCGCCGTGTCCGCTGTGTCTGTGTGTGCCCTGAGCTCTCACTGCAGACCTGCCGACCTTGCTCCTGCCTCACCCTCCCTGCACAGCACCAGCCTCAGGCAGCTGCCCTCACCTGCCAGGTCGGTGAAAGGCTGGGTCTGGGCCCACCCTTCCCAGGCATCCCAGGCCCTGGCAGACGCCAGGCACATGGGAGGAGCTGAGTGAGCAACTGTTTGTGCAGAGGTGATGTGCTGCCCACACTGGGTGGGGCCTCTTGCCTTTCATACTCCACAAAGCACAGCAGTTCCTTTTTAACTTAGCATTCGTTTGTTTTATACATGTGGCTTTGCAGCAACTTCTTTTTGGAGCAATGTGATTGGAGAAGGGGCCGTGCACAAATGACAGAGACAAGACAAAACATAATAATTTGGAAATATTGGGGCCAGGCGGGAAGCCCAACACAAGGAGAAGGACTTCCATTCGTGCCCAGGCCTCGCCAGCCTTTTATTCAACTTTGGTTACACATAAAGCCCTTAGGCAGGTAATTGCAGTAACAGACAGACTATCTTAAAGGTCAGTAAATATTAGAAGGATTTACTCTGAGACTATTTGGTCAGGAAATTGCTTGAGCCCCCATTGTCAGGACTAGACAATCGGTGCATAGCTCTGGCCCTTGCCAGGGCTCAAGGTTCACCAGCGTTCCGGGATCCTTGTTTGCACTATTCTGCTAGTGAAGACAATGGATGGCTTCCCACAGAGCAAGGCTAAATGTATTTTAAAAATAAAAGAAGGAAGACAGCACAGTAGGGAGCGATGCAGGTGAGCAGATGATTTGGGACCAGTGTCATTTCTTCAGGTTGAGAGCTGAGCTCTGTGCAGACAGAGCTGGCCAGGCCCCAGCAGCTGGAGACAGTGCCGGCGGGTGTGTCCACAGTGGACGTGTCCCCTGTGTTGGGGGCCAGGGAGGGAGTGGGAAGGGAGGAGATGCTCCAGGAGCAGATGTGCCCAGGCTCCGACAAGCCTGGCTGGTCAGCTGGCCACAGAGGCCCGGGTCTTGGCTGCGCCGATGAGATGTTCGGCAGGAGCTCAGTCATGCAGGCATCGTGCGCCTGGAGGAGCGCGCCTCTCTTCCAGCCACAGTGTGTGCGTGTAAGTCGGGAAAGCAAGCCAGCGGCTGCATCCACTCCCGTCCTCCTGCCCTGCGCTGGGTCCTTCTCCCGTCCCAGCCTCCATGTCTCCCCACCTGGAAACCTGAGTTTTGGTCTCAGAAGCTCTGGTTGGCACGTGTGGCAGGGAGCTTTGGAGGGGGCACACTGGGCCCGGATCCTGTCCCCCATTTCCCACGGGTTCCCACCGCTGGTCAGCTCCTCATGCCACCCATCCCGCCCTCCGCCTCGGGGCTGTGTCTCTGCGTGGCTGGCAGCCATGGCAGCCGCGGCACCACTGCGCCTCCCGCTGGGCCCGCCCTGGCCCTGGCCCTGGCCCTCGCCTGCTGCCCCTTCCTCGCTGTGCTTCTCGTCCTCTGCGGAGCTCTGCGGGTCACGGCGCCTGCAGCTCCTCACCTCCTCAGGGCCCCGACCTCCCACCCGACAGTGGCAAGTTTCCCCCCCTCGCCCCCCCCCCGCCTCGCTGCCCTGCGGCACCACTGCCCCCCTGCCTGCCCCGGGGCTCCCGGGGGCGCTGCCTGCCCGGCCTCTGCCGCTAGGGCTGGTCCCGCCAGGCTCGCAGCCCGGCCCGCAGGCCAGCATCTCCCTGACGCACGCAGACACACCGACCGTGCTCATCCACGTCGCTAAGGAACTGAGGACGGCCAACTGCGCCCTGAGCACAGCGTCCGGCACCAAGAAGAGGCCTCGCCTTCCCTCCCCAGACAGCACGTGGCCGCTGCTCCCGCCCCGCAGGCCCCGCCTTCACCCCAGAGCCCCGCCCCCACCTCAGGCCTTGCTGCAACGCGGCCCTCCGAGCGCATCCAGCCCACCAGCCCCTCATCTCATTGCAGCTGAGACTGGGCGGGGAAACACAGCTCCTGCGGGCCGCTCCTGGCTGCTTCGGAAAGCCCAGCTGCCACTCCTCCCTCACAGCAGCCCGCCCCCCTCTGAGCTGGGCAGCTGTGGAGCGGGCTCCCTGGCCCACAGCCCGCGGCTACACTTTGGGAGCTTTATAAGTGGGTAGACACAACTAAGCTGTATGACCTTATAGTTCATTAAGTTATGCTACAAACAAAGGTACTCACCATGTTCTGAGTTACTCACTACCTTTTACCTTGCCTGGGGCATTATTTACCTGCTGCCCCTAAGAGTTAAGTCTAACTTGTTGTGCTCCTGCGAACCCACAGTCGCACTACTGGACACCCCTAGCCCTGGCCCCTGTGGCGGTGGGAAGCTCTGAGACCAGGTGTAGAGGCCCCTGGAATGGCCCCAGGGGCAGTGATGGTCCCAGTGCACACCTGCCCAGCTGCTAGCTGCTAGGACCAAGGCCGAGGAAGGGCAGAGAGAGAGGAAGCCCATTCTGGCTTTACCTGTCCCAGCCCTGCTCCCTCTTCCCAGGCAGCCAGGTCATATAGCTGCCACGTGAGATTTAAGAGGAAGGCTGTACAGAGATCAGCATGCAAAGTGAGAGGGTCCAAGTGAGACAGGATAGTAAGAAGCTAGGAAAATTCCTAGGCAAGTGGAATGGGGAAACTGAGACAAGATAATTAAACAAGGCCAGTTTGGACAGCTTGCAGCCAGCTAGTGAATCACAAGACCTCTCCCCTCACCAAGGATACTTGAGGGCAATTGTTTTATACCCTCCTCTCTAACAGAACACAGAGCTTAATCGCCTGGCCAGGGAGACAGAGGACAGAGACCCAGTGAATGCCATTAGTGCCAGCCAGACCCAAGGACAGATGCAGTCAGGGGAACAAATAACAAAACCCCATTAGAGCCAAGATAAAAGTAAAACAGTAAAGCACACCAAAGAATAATCCCAAATTCCACTTCACTCATTTTGGTGCATCAGCATCTTAGTAACGCACCTGGAAAGCTGATGAAGATTCTGCTGAAACCCTCCTCTAAGACTCGCACCTACAGAAGAGATAAAACCCCAAAACAAGGTGGGTTCATTCCAGAGCACACCATGCCCCTTCTCGGGCATGAACTTGTTCCTTCTTCTTAAACGTGAGGGTCCCCAATGAGCCTGGCAGCTGGGGCAGCAGGCGGCTGCTTTCCAAAGCCCTTTTGCTCTGACTCCCCGTGAGCTGACAGCAGCCGCCCTGGTGCTGCTTTCCCGGGGCATTTCTAGGGAGCTAAGCAGCCGGCCTGGGCTCTCTCCTGCTGCTTCTGCTACCCTAAGCCCTTCCTTCATTCCACTGTCCCCGGCTTTCATAAACATGCTCTCAAAGTCACCAGGACTGCTGCTGTGACATCTTTCCTGCAGGAAGTCAAGGACCCACACACTGCCAGTGGCCTAAAGCAGACCTGCGCTGGCTGGTCCCCTTCCCGTAACACAAGGAGAAGCACTCAGCTGGTTTTTGGTGCAATATCAGACTGCCTGTCGTTCAAGGAGGAATGTACAAACAGAACAGGGAAGCCATGCTACGAATGTGCTAGCAGGAAGCAATCAAGCCTGGCTTTATGAAATCATTAAAGCATATAATAAGTTATCTTAACTGTTATAAATAAATGCACAAAACAGAATAAAATGTCTCTAAAAATTAAACAAAATAAATAATGCAAAATAATGATTTAAAATAAGTAACTTAAACAATTTATTACATGCTAAAGTTGTATTTCAAATTGGGTTTGAAATGTGGATTCAAAACCAGCAAATATATTTAGCACTACATCGGGCCCAGGTTTTATGCCCACGTGGGCTGGATCTGCCTGGCCGTGCCATTGGCCTTGCTTCCTGGCTGCAGTGGTCCTCGTGGTGGCTCTTGGACTCTGTGGGTGTAAAGCCACCATGTGAGGCATAGAGCCTCTGTGGGGACCTGCCCCTCACACCATCTGGGCTGAGCCTTCGAATCCCACTCTGTGCCCAGACCTGACCCAGTGGACTCGCAGGGGCTGCTTGGAGAGGCAGGGGAGTGAGGGCAGGTTGATTGGTGAGAGGAGCAGTCAGACAACCTCCTGCTCCTGCCCACGCCCCCCCTCCCCCTGGCCCTCCCTCCCCCCCACCCCCCGGCTGCTCTGTGCTCTGTGCTCCATGGGGCTCTGGGTTGCAAGCTTTGCGTTCCCTCCTTCCTGGGACATGTCCCTGTCTCCTCACTCTTGCTCCTTGGGGAACTGGCCCATGTATTTGACCGCAGCTCTGGTTTCTGGGGAACCTGTGCTAAAGCACATGCGCACTACATGACAGGTGTGGCTCTGGGCACTGGGGACCCAGCAGGCCACAGCAGAAAGACATCTCTGTCCTTATAAAGGTAGCACTTTAGGCAATAAACAAATCAGTAAGTTACAGGCACGGTCAGAAAGCTGTGAGTGTTATGAGAGAGCTAAAGTGGGGCCCAGGGTTGGGAATGCCAAGGGATAGGAGGGGAGCTATTTTTTAAAAAAAATATATTTTATTGATTTTTTACAGAGAGGAAGGGAGAGAGATAGAGAGTTAGAAACATCGATCAGCTGCCTCCTGCACATCTCCTACTGGGGATGTGCCCGCAACCCAGGTACATGCCCTTGACCGGAATCAAACCTGGGACCTTTCAGTCCGCAGGCCGACGCTCTATCCACTGAGCCAAACCGGTTTTGGCAAGGGGAGCTATTTTATATTGAGCCCAGGGTGGTCCAAGCAGGCCTCAACACTAGGCTGACATATGAACACAGACCTGAAGTGACAGGCAGAGCTCGTGGAGACCAGGGGAAGCGTGTCCCAGGTGTGGAAACAGAGGGGCGGAGGCCCTGACAGGACCGAGCTGGCATGCCCCAGGCCTAGGAGGGAAGCCAGAGGGGCAGGAACAGGGCGAGGGGGAGCAGCACAGCATCACGAGAGGCCCGACCATGTTCGTGGGGCTGGGGAGGCGGAGATCCAAAGGCACATGGCAGTGATGCAGTGAGAGGTGATGGTGGCTCCCACCAGTGTCCGCCAGGCAAGTTGGTGGCCAAATTCTGAATAGAATTTGAAGTAAAACCAGAAGGTGTTAGCTTTAAGCATGAGAGGAGGAAGGAGGCAGGGCTGACTTCAAGGTATTTGGCCTGAGCCCTGGGAAGATGCAATTGCATTAACCACAGTGATGTGGGCTGGCTTTGAGGGAAGGGTCACGAATCTGACTGTGCCTAGTGAGTCTGAGATGCAAGTGGGAAGGGTGGTGCATGGGGGCTGCAGGTGGGCCGGTGGGGATCTGAGTGGAGATTGTGTACAGTTCTGCTTGTGTCCTTACTGCTTCCACTTTATGTTTGTGAGTTATTGGTGTTGTTGTATGTGCCAGTTTATTTATTTTGCTGTATAGCATACTATACATACCTCAGTTCATTTACCCATTCTACTTCAGGTGGTCATGCGGATCGTGTCTGATATGTGACTAACATGGATATTTTTGCAGTATATGTATATACTGGAGCACATATGCCCACACTTGTGTGGCCTATCGATCTGGACTTGAAAACTCTAGGTTAGATGAGCATATTTTCAATTTTATTAAATAAGGCCAAACTGCTGTACAAAGTGGCTGCACCGGTTCACACTCCCCCTCCCCCCACCCGCCCTTGGCAGCGGCTGAGCTGTGGGCCACTGCTTGCTGACACTTGATACTGCCAGACTGTTCATGCTTGCCAATTAGTAGGCATTCAAATGTGCTCTAATTGTGCTTTTCTAATTTATTTCTGATGTATGTATTACTGTTTCAATATGTCCTTAAAAGATATTAGCTGTAATAAAGACAAAAAGAAACACTCTAAAGTTCCAAAGATCAATAAAAACTGGGGAAAGGAGGCGGGAGGCGTGGGAGTAAACACGCACCTGGTTCCCATCGCTCCCTGCAGCCTGAGTGACCTTTGGGGCCTTGTCCATGTGAATATAAGAATTATCAAAGGCCCTTGGAAGTGCCACTGGAAACTTCCTGTTTTACTTCCTTAGTTCTGCTTGTAAGAGACAAAGAGGCTAAGACTATGAAGGGGCAGAATTGGTGGAGATGGTATGGCTTTAAGTAGGGGCTGGTAGCATAATTCAGTTCCCTTAACATGGGGTCACACTGCTGCAGACCTCCCAGCCCTTCCTGGAGCCTGGCTGTCCGAAGCACGGGAGCAGGAAGTCTCCCAGTGCTGGCCGTGCCTGAGCCAGAGCACAGCGGCTAAGGATATGCTGTGAGCAGCAGGTCCCGCCTGGTGTCACTCTCCTTGGGGCCAGTTCAGTCTAGGGGGGCTCCTGCCACTGTCCTGGAGGTGCTGTCTCTCCTTTGCTTAGTGAACTTTTCCAGTTGTATTTCTTTGTAAACAACAGAATTCCAGAGTAACTTCAGCCTCTAGGTGGACATCAGCAACCTCCAACTGTATCCATGAACAGAAGGAAATGTGAAAGAAACACAATCATGGTGAAAAAGTATAGCACAGCTCTCTGAGGGCTGGGTGCATCAATAACGATAGGAAGATTTAGTGATATAATCAGTGGGATGACAAGGCTGATAAATAAAACTGTGTCCTGCAGACTGAGAAACCGTGTTCTTTCCAGTGCCCACGAGACACAAAAATATTTCACTCATTAGGCAACAGGCAGAAAAATTTTCCAGTAAACTCCTTCTAATAGAAATGGTGCTTTGACCCAGAGCAGTGAAAATAAAGATGAATAAAAGTAAAAAGAAGAACCTCCACCGTGTGAAAATGAAAGATAAACACAAAATACTGCAATCATTTCCGAAGTAACTTTGGAATCAAAGAGAAATTCCAGATTATAATTGCTGATGCTAAAATAACCAGCAATCTGCCCTAGTCGGTTTGGTTACATGGGTAGAGCTTTGGCCTGTGGACTGAAGTGTCCCGGGTTCAATTCCAGTCTAAGGCACATACATCTGTTGCAGGCTCAATCCCCTGTCACCGGTCAGGGTGCGTGCAGGAGGCAGCCCATTGATATGTCTCTCTCACATGGATGTTTCTCTCTTTGTCTCTCCTCTCTTGCACTCTCTCTCTCTCTCTCTCTCTCTCTCTAAAAAAAAAAAAAGGATAAATATTCTCGGGTGCAGATTAACAACAACAACAAAAACCCCCAAACCCAGCAATCTGAAAACTCTATATATCAAGACTCAGGAGATCTCTCAAAGTTATAATTAAGCAACTTCATGATTCTAAATGCTTTCAATATTAGATAGAAAAGAGAAAGCTTTTAATTCAAGTTAAAAAGAGCCAAATAGCCGAAACCGGTTTGGCTCAGTGGATAGAGCGTCGGCCTGCGGACTGAAAGGTCCCGAGTTCGATTCCGGTCAAGGGCATGTACCTGGGTTGCGGGCACATCCCCAGTGGGAGATGTGCAGGAGGCAGCTGATTGATGTTTCTCTCTCATCGATGTTTCTGACTCTCTATCTCTCTCTCTTCCTCTCTGTAAAAAATCAATAAAATATATTTTTTTAAAAAAAAGAGCCAAATAAAGTAAACTTAAGAAAAACAGAACAAAGGAATTAATATATAGGAATAAAAATTAATGAATTAAAAACCCTAAGCCCTAAATACATCTTAGAACTGGTTCTTTGAAACCCCCAACTAAAGAGAGAAATCACTAGTTAGTCCTGCTGGCCCAGTCTCTTCTCCAGGATGCACATGATCTATGGCACTGCAGGCAGCACGGCCCCCGGCAGACCAGGGCAGCGTGCATGCTCACACTCCCTCAAGCACCCAGGAAACTCTCCTCAGATGCAAGTGAGTGGACTGGAATGGATTTGGTCTAATTATTAAAAAGAAGCTAAACAGAAATTATGAAACTGAAAAGTATAATAGTTAGAATAAAAGATTCACTAGAGAGTTTCTACAAAGATTTGAGCAGGCAGAAGGAAATACTAGTGAACTTGAACATAGAGAAATTGGTATTTCCCAATCTGAGGATCAGAAAGAAAAAGGAATAAAGAAAAATGAACAGAGCCTAAGGAACCAATGAGACATCATCAAACAGACCAAATCAACATTCACATTTGGGAGTATCAGAGAAGAAGAGGAGAGGAAGGAAGAAAGAGAGGAAGAGGATGAGGGAGACAGAGTGGGAGGGAGGGGGGAGGAAAGGAGTGAGGGAGGCAGGAAGAGAGAGAAATAATGTCTAGAAACTCTTCAAATTTGAAGAAAGACCTGTACCTACATATCCAAGAAATTTAAGGAAATTCAAGAGGGAGAAACTTAAAGAGAACCACACTGAGACACATTATAAAACTGTTAAAGGTTAAAGACAAAGAGAAAAGGAGCAAGAGAGAATCAACTTGTCAGATACAAAGAACAGTCAATAAGATTAACAACCAGCATCTTATCAGGAACCATGGTGACTAGAAGGCAGTGGGATGACATTTAAAGTAGAAAGAGAGAGAGAAATTTATCTAAGATTTTTATATCTGAGGAAATGATCCTTCAGAAATGAAAAAGTTAAGACATTTCTAGATAAACAGAATGTAAAAGAGTGTGTCACCATAGAGATGCTGAAGAGAGTGCTTCAGATTAAAATGAAAAAACACTGGCCCTGGCTGGTTTAGCTCAGTGATTAGAGCAGTGGTGGCGAACCTATGACATGCGTGTCAGAGGTGACACGCGAACTCATTTTTTTGGTTGATTTTTCTTTGTTAAATGGCATTTAAATATATAAAATAAATATAAAAATATAGGAGACCACAAGATGGCGGCATAGGTAAACACCGGAGACTGCTGCCGCAAACAACCACTTCAAAAATACAACTAAAAGACGGAACGGACATCACCCAGAACCACAGGAGGGCTGGCTGAGGAGAGGCTCTTCAACTAGAAGGAAAGACAACAGCATTCCGAGGCTCAGAGGAGGTGCAGTGTGGAAAATACAAAGGTGCGGAGGTGCCCGCGCAAAGCGGGCTGGTGGCTGAGGGCACGGTTGTCGTTTTCAATCAGGAGGGAGTCTCAGACTCTGAGCTCCAGATCCGGGCGAGTCTCTAGGGACCCAGACTCAAACGGGAGAAGCGGGACTGTCTGGCTACGGTCCCTCTGAGGTTTGCAGCGGTTGCTGGGACAGAGAGGCAGAGCCCCTGGGGACGGACTGAGAGCAGCCATAACTGCTCCCTCCGCCCGCCCTGTTGATCTCGTGTGACCCGCCCCCGCCCAAGCCCTGCGCAGAGCCATTTGCCGGATCACCTCAGGCAAAGGCTAGATTGGCACCTCCCCAGAGGACAGAAGTTTTCCACACAGCTGATTCTCACAGCCAGTCGGCCTGGTGGTCAAATCCCTCTAGTATTAACTACAACAATCAAGGCATAACTGGAACAAGACTGTGCACAAAGACCACAAGGGGGTGCACCAAGAAAGCATAAAAAATGCGGAGACAAAAAAACATGACAGAAATGGAGGATATAGAGCTAAAAAATGCAATTTTGAGGGCTTGCAATAAACTTGAGGAGAGCCTCACGAAAACTAATGAGACCCTCGATGCTATGATAAAGAAACTAGAAATTAAGCATACACGGACTGAAATTAAGAATATTATACCCAATAGCAGACCAGAGGAGCACAAGAATCAAGCCAAAGATTTGAAATGCGAAGAAGCAAAAAAACACCCAACTGGAAAAGCAAAATGAAAAAGGAATCCGAAAGTGTGAAGATAGTGTAAGGAGCCTCTGGGACAGCTTCAAGCATACAAACATCAGAATTATAGGGGTGCCAGAAGATGAGAGACAGCAAGATATTGAAAACCTATTTGAAGAAATAATGGCAGAAAACTTCCCCCACCTGGTGAAAGAAATGAACTTACAGGTCCAAGAAGCGCAGAGAACCCCAAACAAAAGGAATCCAAAGAGTACCACACCAAGACACATCATCATTAAAATGCCAAGAGCAAAAGACAAAGAGAGAATCTTAAAAGCAGCAAGAGAAAGAGACTCAATTACCTACAAGGGAATACCCATATGACTGTCAGCGATTTCTCAACAGAAACTTTGCAGGCCAGAAGGGAATGGCAAGAAATATTCAAAGTGATGAATGCCAAGAACCTACAACCAAGATTACTTTATCCAGCAAAGCTATCATTCAGAATTGAAGGTCAGATAAAGAGCTTCACAGATAAGGAAAAGCCAAAGGAGTTCATCACCACTAAACCAGTATTATACGAAATGCTGAACGGTATCCTTTAAGAAGAGGAAGAAGAAAAAGGTAAAGATACAAATTGTGAACAACAAACATGCATCTATCAACAAGTGAATCTAAGAATCAAGTGAATAAATAATCTGATGTACAGAATGAACTGGTGATTATAATGAATCAGGGACATAGAAAGGGAATGGACTGACTATTCTTGGGGGGGAATGTGGAATGGGAGATGCGGGAAGAGACTGGACAAAAATCGTGCACCTATGGATGAGGACAGTGGGTGGGGAGTGAGGGTGGAGGGTGGGGCGGGAACTGGAAGGAGGGGAGTTATGGGGGGGGAAAAAAAGAGGAACAAATGTAATCTGAACAATAAAGATTTAATAAAAAATAAATAAATAAATAAATGTTATAAATACCAAAAAAAAAAAATATATATATATATATATATATATAAATCTTTGTTTTACTATGGTTGCAAATATCAAAAAATTTCTATATGTGACACAGCACCAGAGTTAAGTTAGGGTTTTTCAAAATGCTGACACACCGAGCTCAAAAGGTTCGCCATCACTGGATTAGAGCTTCAGCCTGTGGACCAAAGGGTCTCGGGTTCAATTATGGTCAAGGGCACATACCTCAGTTGCAGGCTCCTCCTGGCCTGGACCCTGGTGCGGGCTCGTTCAGGAGGCAACCAATAGATGTGTTTCTCTCCCATTGATGTTCTCTATGTCTTTCTCTCTCTTTTCCACTCTCTCTTAAAAAAATCAGTGGAAAAATACTCTCTAGTAAGAATTAAAAAAAAAAAATGAAAGGACACTGGAAGGTAACTGAAACTTTTTGAAACTAAAGATCTCCAGTAAAGGTAACTATATAGATAAAAATAAAAATTAGTATTATTGCACTTTTGGTGTGTAAATTCTCTATTTCCTATATGATTTAAAAGACAAATATATAAATAATCATAAATCTATATTAATTAGCACACAATGTATAAAGATGTAATTTATGACAATTTATATATATAAAAGCCTAAGCGACCATTACGACAGAATGACCAGAATGACCAGTTGACCAGTTGCTGCCCCCTGGTTGTCAGTGTGCTCCTACAGCCAACCTCCTGTGGCCAGCCAACCTCCCACGGTCCATCCCCCTGTCCTGTCCCCCTTCCCCCCCGGCTGGCAGGTTCTGATTGGCCTGGCCCTGATCTGGACTGGGTGCAATGGCCCCCATCGGCCCTGATGGCCCACCAGGTCTAGGGACCCCACCCATGCACGAATTCGTGCACTGGGCCTCTAGTAATAACTTCAAAGGAAGATGGAGTGGGATAGGACTCAAGTATATATATATACTATTAAAACTAAGTGTCGTAAATTCAAATCAGATTGCTATATACTAAGGGTGTTAATTGTAATCTCAATGCCAACCACTAAGAATGTAAATAAAAGCCCTGTCTGGGTGGCTCAGTTGGTTGGAGAGTTGTCCTGAGCATCAAAAGTTTGCCAGTTTGATTCCCCGTCAGGGCACATAGCCAGGTTTCGGGGTTCTATCATCGGTTGGGGTGTGTGCGGGAGACAACTGATTAATTTCTCTCTCACATCAATTTTTCTTTTTCTCCCTCTCATTTCTTCTCTCTAAAATCAATAAAAACATATTAAAAAAGAAACTAAATAAAAATATGCAGAAAGTAAACAAGAGAATGAAGAAGGTACACTTGAAAACAATCAAGCACAAAAGAAGGTAGTATTGGAGGAATTAAGAAAAATTATATAAGACAGAAAAAAATAGCACCTTCCACTAAAGACAGTTTGTTAGCATATATATAAAACCCCCAATATGATCTAACTGTATGCTACTTACAATAGACTCTCTGTAGGCCCAAAGAACACAAATAGGTTAAAAGTGAAAGGAAAGGGGGAAAAAGCTGAAGTGGCTATACCTCAAACAAAATATATTTTAAATAAAAAAATAATTACAATGAGACAAATAGCAACATATATCTATACCAACAAAAGGCCAGCCGTCACGACCGGAACGACCAATCGACCCGTCCCTTCACCCAGCCCACAGGCTCATGGCTGGGTGGCCCAGGGGAACCACGGGAGCCGGCTGGGGGCGGGCGGCCCGGGCGCGGGCACAGGCGGACCTCCCGGCCCCGCCCCCAGCCGGCGGGCTCC
Source organism: Myotis lucifugus (assembly GCF_000147115.1). NCBI lineage: Eukaryota > Metazoa > Chordata > Mammalia > Chiroptera > Vespertilionidae > Myotis > Myotis lucifugus. The sequence continues at coordinate 801,526 of NW_005871481.1, forward strand.
CTCCCGGCCTGTTTCCTCCCAAGGCACGTGGCGCCCCCACTGCGCAGCCTCCCGGGAGCGGACACACCGCTGAGAGGCTCCTGGCGGCGGGGACCCCAACAAGGACTCAGCGCCGGCCCCGCCCTCAGCCTTCCCTGCGGGGAGGGGACGGAGAGCGTCAGCTTTAAAGACAAACACCCTCCTCAGGGGAACCGCCGCCTTCCCCTCCACTGCCGCTTCCGTCTGCAAAGAACTGCGCATGCGCCTCCCTGAACAGTTCTGCGATGGGGGCGGGGCCGAGCCCTGCGGCCGGGCCTGTGCAGGGACAGAGGGAGGGAGGGAGGGAGGCAGGGAGGGACGGAGGGAGGGAGGGAGGGAGGGTGGGAGGGACTGAGGGACAGAGGGAGGGACGGAGAGAGGGAGGGAGGGGCAGGGGCCAGCCAGAGCCCTTCCTGGTGGAGTTTCCCACGTCATTGTTAGGGTTTTGGCTGGTGATGCCTTTGGCTGGTGATGCCAGGTGTGAAAGGATTCACAAGGGAGAGAAGAAAAAGGTACAGAGAGAGGGTATTTATTTTACTTCTTTTTTTTTTTTTTGAGAATGTGTTTTATTTATTTATTTTTAATTAAATCTTTATTGTTCAGATTACATTTGTTCCTCTTTTTTTTTCACCCCATAACTCCCCTTCTCCCAGTTCCCGCCCCACCCTCCACCCTCACTCCCCACCCACTGTCCTCATTCATAGGTGCACGATTTTTGTCCAGTCTCTTCCCCCATCTCCCACTCCCCTTCCCCCCCCAAGAATAGTGAGTCCATTCCCTTTCTATGTCCCTGATTCATTATAATCACCAGTTCATTCTGTACATCAGATTATTTATTCACTTGATTCTTAGATTCACTTGTTGATAGATGCATGTTTGTTGTTCACAATTTGTATCTTTACCTTTTTCTTCTTCCTCTTCTTAAAGGATACCTTTCAGCATTTCGTATAATACTGGTTTAGTGACGATGAACTCCTTTAGCTTTTCCTTATCTGTGAAGCTCTTTATCTGACCTTCAATTCTGAATGATAGCTTTGCTGGGATAAAGTAACCTTGGTTGTAGGTTCTTGGCATTCATCACTTTGAATATTTCTTGCCATTCCCTTCTGGCCTGCAAAGTTTCTGTTGAGAAATCAGCTGACAGTCATATGGGTATTCCCTTGTAGGTAATTGAGTCTCTTTCTCTTGCTGCTTTTAAGATTCTCTCTTTGTCTTTTGCTCTTGGCATTTTAATGATGATGTGTCTTGGTGTGGTACTCTTTGGATTCCTTTTGTTTGGGGTTCTCTGCGCTTCTTGGACTTGTAAGTTCATTTCTTTCACCAGGTGGGGGAAGTTTTCTGCCATTATTTCTTCAAATAGGTTTTCAATATCTTGCTGTCTCTCATCTTCTGGCCCCCTATAATTCTGATGTTTGGTGTGCTTGAAGCTTTCCAGAGGGCTCCTTACACTATCTTAGATTTTCGGATACTTTTTTTATTTTATTTCTAGATGGCGGTTTTTGCCCACTCAAAGATAAAAAATCTTTGACTTGATTCTTGCGCTCCTCTGGTCTGCTATTGGGTGTCTGTATAATATTCTTTATTCAGTCAGTGTATGCTTAATTTCTAGTTGGTTCTTTATCACAGCATCGAGGGTCTCATTAGATTTCGTGAGGCTCTCATCAAGTTTATTGGCTGCTTCTAGCACATTATTGCAAGCCCTCAAAATTGCGTTTTTTAGCTCTATATCCTCCATTTCTGTCATGTTTTTTTGTCTCCGCATCTTTTATGCTTTCTTGGTGCACCCCCTTGTGGTCTTTGTGCGCAGTCTTGTTCTAGTTAAGCCTTGATTGTTGTAGTTAATACTAGAGGGATTTGACCACCAGGCCGACTGGCTGTGAGAATCAGCTGTGTGGAAAACTTCTGTCCTCTGGGGAGGTGCCAATCTAGCCTTTGCCTGAGGTGATCCGGCAAATGGCTCTGCGCAGGGCTTGGGCGGGGCGGGTCACACGAGATCAACAGGGCGGGCGGAGGGAGCAGTTATGGCTGCTCTCAGTCCCGTTCCCAGAGGCTCTGCTTCTCAGAACCCCAGCAACCGCTGCAAACCTCGGAGAGAAAGCTGCCCTCACGTTCCAACTGATGCCAGACAATCCCGCTTCTCCCGTTTGAGTCTGAGTCCCTAGAGACTCGCCCGGATCTGGAGCTCAGAGTCTGAGACTCCCTCCTGATTGAAAACGACAACCGCGCCCTCAGCCACCAGCCCGCTTTGCGCGCGCACCTCCGCACCTTTGTATTTTCCACACTGCGCCTCCTCTGAGCCTCGGTATGCTGTTCTCTTTCCTTCTAGTTGAAGAGTCTCTCCTCAGCCAGCCTTCCTGTGGTTCTGGGTGATGTCCGTTCCGTCTTTTAGTTGTATTTTTGAAGTGGTTGTTTGCGGCAGCAATCTCCAGTTTTACCTATGCCGCCATCTTGGTCTCTCTATTTTACTTCTTTAAGGGGAGCAAAGGGCCAGGTGCCCTTTGATCGCACAGGCACCCCAGGCAGAGGGGGCTGTTCTTTTGGTCGCTGGATGGCTAATGAGGAACCGGGGTGGGTGGCAGCGGCGGACTGGATTGGGGACTGGCTAACGGGCAAAAGATGGCCCTGATCCCAGGGGCTAGGCCTGGGGACCCACCTGCACCACTGGGCCAATATATATATTACTAGAGGCCTGGTGCACAAAAATTTGTGCACTCAGGGGGAGAGGGGGGTCCCCCAGCCCCGCCTGTGCCCTCTTGCAGTCTGGGACCCCTTGGGAGATAACGACCTGCTGGCTTAGGCCTGCTCCCGGGTGGCAGAGGGCACGCTCAATACCTAGGTGCAGCCCTCGGTCAGGCTCAGAGCAGGGCCGATTGGGGAGTTGGGGCGCCGCCCCCTGTCACACTCAAGGCAGGGTCGATGGGGAGGTTGCGGCGCCACCCCCTGTCACGCACAGAGCAGGGCCAATCAGGGGGTTGGGGCGCTGCCCCCTGTCATTCACAGAGCACGGCGGATCAGGGGGTTGGGGCACTGCCCCCTGTCACTCACAGAGCAGGGCCCATCAAGGGGGTTGGGGCTCCGTACCCTGTCACACACAGAGCAGGGTCGATCAGCGGTTGGGGAGCTCCCCCCTGTCACGCACACAGCAGGGCCCGTCAGGGGGTTGAGGAGCTCCCCCCTGTCACTCACAGAGTAGGGCCCATAGGGGAGTTGGGGCACCGCCCCCTGTCACACTCAGAGCAGGGCCGAT
>NW_005871481.1:804890-806946 GCF_000147115.1 Myotis lucifugus
TCACACACAGAGCAGGACCCGTGGAGGGGGGTTGGGGCACCACCCTCTATCACCCACAGAGCAGGGCCAATCAGGGGGTTGGGGCGCCACTGTCACACTCAGGGCAGGGCCGATGGAGAGGTTATGGCTCTACCCTGTCACACACAGAGCAGGGCCCGTGGGGGGTGGGGGGGTTGGTGCGCCGCACCCTGTCAAACACAGAGCCGCAGGGTGATCAGGGGGTTGGGGAACTCCCCCCTATCAGGCACAGAGCAGGGCTGATCAGGGGGTTGGGGTGCCTTCCCCTGTCACGAACAGAGCAGGGCGGATAGGGAGGTTGTGGCCCCGCCCCCTGTCACACACAGAGCCGCAGGGCGATCAGGGGTTTTGGGCGCTGCCCCCTGTCACGCTGATCCCGGTGCCGGGCACCTTGCTGCTCCGCTGATCCCGGTGCTGGGAGGCATATTACACTTTTACTACATAGGATAGAGGCCTGGTGCATGGGTGGGGGCCGGCTGGTTTGCCCTGAAGGGTGTCCTGGATCAGGGTGGGGGTCCCCACTGGGGTGCCTGGCCAGCCTGGGTGAGGGACTGAAGGCCGTTTTCAGGCTGGCGGGTGACTGAAGCTCCCAACTGCTCCTTTTTTTCTTTTATTTTTTTTTTTCTATTCTGGGCCAGCTTCAGCTCTGAGGCCTCAGCTGCTGAAAGCTGGTTTCTGGCCTTTACCTTCTGTATTTGATACAATGTTGCAGTCAGGCTGGCTGAAGCCCGGCTGACTGAAAGCCGGTTTCTAGGGTTTTGTTTAGCTTCTATATTTGCAACATAGTTGCTTAGAGTTGCAGCTGAGAGGCCGGCAAGTCAGGCCAGGAACGTTGGAGTTCGCCATCACTGGAGCAAGCAAGCCTCCCTGTTCGCTTCAGTGCATGGCTGCCGGCCGCCATCTTGGCTGACAGTTAATTTGCATAAGGATATGCTGATTAGCCATTGGGAAGGGTAGCGGTCGTACGCTAATTACCATGTTTCTCTTTTATTAGTGTAGATGATGCTGTTTCTATTAGCATAACCAATGGACACAGACACTGGGCATGGAGCTTGCCCAGGGTGGGAATGGCTTGGGGAGGGGGGTCAAGCGGGGAAAAAGGACACATCTAGAACTTTAGAAGCTGGCCCAGAATAGGGATCAGCGTGACAGGGGGCAGCGCCCAAAACCCCTGATCGCCCTGCGGCTCTGTGTGTGACAGGGGGCAGGGCCACAACCTCCCTATCTGCCCTGCTCTGTTCGTGACAGGGGAAGGTGCCCCAACCCCCTGATCAGCCCTACTCTGTACCTGATAGGGGGGAGCTCCCCAATCCCCTGATCGCCCTGGGGCTCTGTGTTTGACAGGGTGTGGCGCCCCAACCCCCCCCCCCCCCCCGGCCCTGCTCTGTGTGTGACGGGGTAGAGCCATAACCTCCCCATCAGCCCTGCCCTGAGTGTGACAGGGTGCGGCGCCCCAACCCCCTGATCCGCCCTGCTCTGTGTGTGACAGGGGGCGGCGCCCCAACTCCCCAATCAGCCCTGCTCTGAGCCCAACCAGGGGCTGCACCTAGGGATTGGGCCTGCCCTCTGCCACCCAGGAGCAGGCCTAAGCCAGCGGGTCGTTATCTCCTGAGGGGTCCCAGACTGCGAGAGGGCACAGGCTGGGCTGAGGGACCCCCCCTTCCCCCCCGAGTGCACAAATTTTTTGCACCGGGCCTCTAGTAAATATATATTTCGTCTGCATCACCTGGCGCACAGCTCCTAAACTCTTGTAATTTTCTGAATGGTAAAAGAAATGGGAGCAGGGGGCAATGGGGCAATAAGGACACATATGTAATACCTTAATCAATAAAGAAAAAAAAAGAAATGGGAACATCTTTTGTGACACTATTTGGTCTTTTAACCTCAGTTCTTGAAATAGCACCAAAGCGATAAAGGCAAAAGGGGTGTCTTCTTTTTTGTAACAAACCCCTTTCAACCACACCTGTTTAAATTTGACTTGTGTGTTGTTTTTTTTAAAAATATTTTATTGATTTTTTACAGAGAGGAAGGGAGAGGG
>NW_005871481.1:808230-811497 GCF_000147115.1 Myotis lucifugus
CTCGAGGGCCACAATGGGTTCTTTAACTGGACCGGAGGGCCGGAACAAAAAGCATGGATGGAGTGTTTGTGTGAACTAATATAAATTCAAAAGTAAACATCATTACATAAAAGGGTACGGTCTTTTTTTTTTTTTTTTTTTTTTTTTTTTAGTTTTATTCATTTCAAATGGGCCGGATCCGGCCCGCGGGCCGTAGTTTGCCCACGGCTGGCTTAGGGTATTTGGCAGGTGTGGATTGGTGGTCCAATGTATAGTCCATATAAGATACCTTGTTAGTCACTCAGGTATTTCTGGGCTGCAGGTTACGTCATACCCCGCCCACCAGTTGGGGGAAGGGAGGATCTATCAACGGTAAAGGTTGACCTTATCAGTGAAGATATCGGCCTAGGACATAACTGCCCACCATAACTGCTTTTAGTTAAGGTTTAATTTCAGACCATCCTTTGTGGTTACTTTAGGTCTCCGAGTCTGCAAAACTGCCATGCAGACCTCTCCTGAGCTTGTCAGGTCAGCATGTGGCCCCTTTCTTCCACAAAACAAAAGCACATTATACCAAAACTTATAGGGCATAGTGAAAGCAGTGCTCAGAGTGAAATTTATAGCTGTAAATGCATCCATTAAAAATTAAAAAAAAACAAGATTTCAAATCAGCAACCTAAGTTTCCACCTTAAGTTACTATGAAAATACAGTCAAACCTCGGTTCTTGAATCTCATACAATTCGGTTCTTGACCAAGTTGTTCACAGAAAAAAATGTGTCCATTTTCTAACAAAGCTTGAGTTCTTGACCTGACACCCTTTAGTGCTGATACCTCATCATGGCAGAGTGTCTCCACGCCATAATCAGGGGAGAGAATGTGAGTCAGTTTCCCTCACGTTGTTAACAACTCAGGAAATTGTGCTGTGAATATTTTTGTGTTTATTTCTTTTTTTGTGTGTTTGTTGTTGATGAAATGGACAATTAGCACAATTTTAAAACATAAAGAGACCACTAAGTGTGGGTGTGGCTAAGGGTGTTAAAGTGCTCACAAAACAAAGCTCACAGGCAAATGGAAGAGGTAGGAACACTTGTTGATTTAGATAAAGGAATAGCAGTTAGCCAGTGACTGCATTTGGGAAGCAGAGATATGTGGGCAAGCTAAGATGCTGCACCTCTGGACTGAGAGCTGAAAGTGATCCATTTAAAGCTAGTATGGGGTGGTTCCATAAATTTATAGATTAAACAGCACATTAGACATGTACTGTATATGAGAAAGGGTAAAATGGAATCATTTGTGGGTCTGGAATGGATTAATTCAATTTACATAGTTTCTAATGGGAAAAAAAGATTCTGTTTTCAAACAAATCTCTTTGAGAACAGCCTTTGGTGATGAATTAAGCTGGAGAACCAGGTGTTCTGCATGGGACCTATCTCACCAGGCTCTCGTAGACCTGATGCCAGCCTGCACCAGAACCCAGAAGCGGGTGTTCATGTAAAAACATTTAAACCTGAAAGAATTTTTGTGAGTTTATTTGAGCCAAACTGTCAACAATCACCAGGAAGCAGAATGTCAACAGATTGGAATAATGCTCCAGAGAATGGAGGTTTTTCACCTATTTTTATACATTACAATCAAAGGAGGAGATGTACGTGGGTTACATGAAATCCACTGGTGATAGATTAGAAAGGCAGAAAGCAAATTGGGGAAATCTCTGGGATTATCTAAAAAGAGTAAAATGATAGATACTTCTTCTACTTAGGTGGTTATAGGATAGTTAACAGTCAACAATTAACATGATAACAATAACAATGAAGGAATTTGTGGTATCTGTTGTGGCACCCAGGGCATTTGGTTGTGCCCTGAGGGGTCAGAAAAAAAGGGAAGTTACAAGTAACCTTGACATTTCAAGAATATGTTATCAAAGATGCAAAAAGACAATAGACTTAGTTAAGGTAAAGATTGACCTTTGTCAGGGAAGATACCAGCTTAGGACATGACTACCCACCATAAACTGCTTTTGGTTAAAGTTTTAATTTCAGACCATCCTTGTGGTTACTGAAAGGGCGAGGACTACGCCCTCCATCTTATCCTGTGTCCTCCATTTTGGGGCAGCCACGTGTTTGGCAAGGAGCTTCTTCCTGGAAGTCTAAGCCTCTGCTAGCCACACCCAGGAACAAGACACCGACTTGCTCCTGGCCAATCGGCAGAGCACAGTCCTTTCTCCTCCCCTTACTCCAACCCCCCCCCCCATAAAACCCGTCTCTACGCGGGGTTCTGTCTCTTGGCCACTTGGCTTGCCGTTGTGTCGGTGAGTCTGGTGGACGGGGAGCTCAAGCTAGCTTGAAATACAGACTCTTATGCTTTTGCATCTGACTGGCTGGCTTCTTGATGTGGTTTCTTGGGGATCTTGAAATCTGGGCATAACATTTGGGGGCTCGCCCGGGGTTCCCAAGACCATGTAGGGACCCCCCCCCCAATCCGTAGAGTCTGACTGGCTGCGGTAAGTGTCTGTGTGTTGTGTATTCTGTTCTGTGTGATATATGTTATCTCTAAGGGACTTGTCCTGTATCTGGAGGAATGGCTTCTAGATGGTACTCACCGTCAAAACTCGGACTGGCTAAGGGTTCGAATCTGGCCTATCTTTTAAAAAAGGTAGAAGAGAAGCATTCCTAGGCAGTTTTCTACTGCCTCTGTTCAGGGACTTGTTCTTTATCTGTCCTGTGTGAGCTCACTTCTGGAATCTGTAAGTGCCTGAGGGGTCTAGGCGGACGTGCCGTGAAAGACCACAAGTGGGGGACAGTTAGAAGACGTTCTGCTCCCCACGAGGAATGTGTATTCTCCTCACGGATTTGAGGGATGTGTATTCCCCTCACAAGGGATGTGGTTTCCTCTCGCGGATCTGAGACAAGGTGGGTCACTCCCGCCGGTTTGGCATAACGCCATCGTCTAGTTGCTTCCATGGAGTTGGAAGGCTGTTCTTTGATGCCCTGTTTGTCTGTGTCTGTGTTTTTCTGTTTTCTGTGGACTTACTGGACGGATGTTATGGGACGGACTCAGACTACTCCTTTGGGTATTGTGATTGATCATTTCAAGGAGATTGGGGGAGGCTTTAGAGCTCCCTCAGGAGTTGGGAAGTTGTTAGGAATTGAATGGATTGTTTAAACTCTGAATGAATGTCTGGTGAAAGTATGTGAGTGTAGAGGCAGGGGAGGGGTCCCTGCTCGCCTCCGTCACCACACGCTCCTTGCCCGCCGGTTGCCAGTGCACCTCCCAGGCAGGGAAGGTTG
>NW_005871481.1:811958-839552 GCF_000147115.1 Myotis lucifugus
CTTAAATGTAAAAAGTATTGATTTGAAAGTCCTCTGTAATGAAAAGTTTTAAAATGCATCCGGGATTTCTGTGCACGTGTAAAGGGAAAAGGTCAGTTTAAAAACGAGTGTGCATAGTTTTGAGCTGAATTTGACCTTTTGCTGTGTACAGAATAAAAACCCGAGACTGTTTTGGCCTTAAAAATGGCGGAGACGAACCTGACAAAGAAATGTTCGGATTGAATTGGGAAAAATTGTGTTATTGTGGTAACTAAATGCCTTTGCTTATTGGTACAGCCACCATTTTGGCTGCATGACTTGGCAGCCGCCATGTTGGCCGCATGGTTTGTCGCTCCCCTGGGGGCCGCCATCTTGAAACAGCAAAGGTCCCTCCCTCTGATTTAGTCAGGGGTGGAGCTTTAAGGCGGAGTTTTATGGGGCAGCAAGTATGCTTGCCTCGCGGATTTATTTTTAAGCTAATCTCTTAAATCTAGAAAACCCTGCTTTCCTTAAACTAAGGACAATCAAAGGTTATGTCAAAGTCTTTAAAAGGGACTGATAGCAGTAATCCAATTTCTAAAGTCAGATAGAAACTGTGGTTTCATACTGATCTTCAAGGGCATATTTTTCCTTTGCCTGGGAGGGACAGTGCAGCTGTCCCAGGGTCAGGAGGGCTCCAGCTAACTTGCAACTCAGTGTTCGGGAGACCCAGGATATGTCTAAGTTTAACCTAGGTTACCCAAGGACTCTAGATAATGTGTTTACCCACAGCTGTGGTTTGGATTGCATGCTGTCTCTGCTTCTGTAAATTGATCTGTCCTTATTGCTTAAATATGTGTCCTTGTTGTTAAATTTGAATGTATTGTTAATCTGAGGAATGTTAATTATTTACGTGTCACCTAAAAATTAAGGCTAAAAGTTCTAACTAACTGAAAAGCATGGCTTTGATGTGATGGGAGGAAAGAGAAATGCTGAATGGATGGTAGGCCAATAAGCTGGAACTGGTCACTGGTGGTGGATTGTGAGAAGGGCTGGACATTGCCTAAGTTCTCCTTCCTTGGTACCCCTGAAACATCAGAGGGTACTTCTGGCCTTGATTTTCTTGGTTTTTGGTTTTGGATTTGTTTGTTTGTTTGTGATGAAAACCGTTTCTATCTGAATGAGACATAGGTCAAGAATCCTGTCCTGGGATGTGGGAAAGGCCCCCACATCTGTTCCTGACAGGCCCCCATCAGGGGACTTGGGCGATGTTCCTGTTATCAGCTCAAGAGCCCAAGACTGTAAAGATACTTGTTCACTGAAAAGGTGTAAGTATAAATGTGTATTTGATGTTTGTAAACACCTCTGTCTGTTTGCTGGGAACTTTGATTTGCTATGTGACATTCTGTGCTGGGTTGGGATTTTGGAATTCTGGGGTAAATTTAAAAGGTATTTGTGGCTTTTCTAGTCTGATTGGGACATTTAAGGGTGGGGCTCACAGTTCCTCAAGGCAAAGATTTAATGGGCCCTTCCCCCTGCCTGTGCTGAATTAGATAATACAGGCCAGTGCCATTTGGCTTACTGATTAAAGGAAGACGATGGGCCTTGGATCTGTAAAGATGGGCAGGAATGAAGCTGGTCAAATGTACTGAATGGGTTTGGTACCTGTTGCTGCTAGCAAAGGAGGGGCTGATATCTCCTTCTAGCGACATTGTGCTTATAGACCCCAAAGTTCAGAGCAGGTAAAAAGGAACCACGGAAACTGGCGGGGACTGGATGGCTCTCCTATCATGTTTAGCAGGCCACCCCCTATCATTCCTAACCTTAAAGCTGACTTTCTTGCTGCAAGAACTATCTCTTTCCTTGAGAGGGCTCCAGAAGGTGCACGAGGACATTTGGCTGCGCCTTGGTGCCACCCAGGAGACTGGCCCAACCCCAACTCCTCATCAGCACAGACCAGGAGATTGGGTCTACATCAAAAGGCACCACCTGGAGACCCTGGAGCCACGTTAGAAGGATCCCTACACCCTACACCGTGGTGCTGACGACCCCCACCGCTCTCAAAATAGATAGACGGCGTCGCGACCTGGGTCCATCACACCCACGTCTGGTCAGCAGACCCATCCGCGATCCGGAAAGACTTCCTCACCAAATGGAGCGTCGATCGAGATCAACACAACCCGCTCAAGCTCAAGCTACGGCGTGCTCGAACTGCCCGATGCTAGTAACATTGAATAGACTTAGATAATGCCTGCGTCTTCATGGACATGGCTCCAAAAAGACAAGGACAATTCATAGGAAGATCAGGAATAGACTTTAGTATCACATGTTTAGTAGCGGAAGATTTGGCTGCCTGAAGTGGCCATGATGCTTATATTATGTTTCATTGTATTGATATGTTATATTGACCTTTGATTCTTTTGCAGGTTTGAATGTATGTTGGCTGTCCTGGAAGGGAACTATGTGGGGTGACCCCCAAAAGTGACTAGCTGCCAAAAGGGCAAGTGCCCAACTGGGCAGGGAATGGTGCCCATCAGGTTTTGGTCTCTGTTGAGAGACAGCTAACAGTTGGCAGCCTGTGTACTGCTTGCAGGCCTTCGTGACCATGCCCATGTCAGGGGTAGTCTGAAAAAAGCCTGTTTAGAATAGAAGGTCTGAGGGATGGTTATGCATAGAAAGAAAGTTTAATGCCAACAATTACTGTTTTGTTAAAAGGAATTGGCAAGGAAAGTCAGAAAATCTTAGAGTAGATCAGTATGTTTTTCTCCTTATGTAATTCCTCCGAAATTTGGCAATGCTAAATAAGTCATGGCAATACATTTCTTTGCATAGATTCAATAAGACCGGTTCCTAATAGTGGTTTTATTAATGGAAAACTTTGACCGGAGTATCATGTTTTAAAGAGCCCTGTCTGAGCTCTAAAGACTTGAAGCCAGTAAGAATGCCACGAAGAAAGCCTGGTATCCTGCTTGGAAGCCATGAAGATGGCTGGTGCTGGAGCGTCAGGCCCATGCCCTACCATCACTGGCGGTTGGTAAGAGTAGAAGGGGAGCAGTAAAGATGCCTCTGCATCCCTGCGGAACCCCCACACACTCTGGGCCGCAATGGGTAGGAGGGCTACTGAGATGGGCCTTAAAGCCTGGAGCGTGGGCTCAGGTGGAGTTGCTACAGGTGAGGGATTCACCTAACTCAGCAGATACTGCAGGCAGGCCTGATGGCAGCTGGATGGCTTGGCTTCCTGGCCCTATGGGGCACATTAAGATTCAACCATGAGATTCCAGCAAAGGTGGTCGGTTACCATTCTTGTTGTGTTTATGCAAACATCAGGCCACATTGAATACAGTAGATAAATTAATCTTGATTTGGCTTTTTGATAGCCAGAGAGGAATTTTAAGAAGAAAAATCCTATTTCAATAGAAGTTGTTAAAGCTAAAATGGTTTCTTTCCCTTCCACCGGACCATTTGTTAAGCGTATAGGGGTAGTTCAGTTGATAGTTCTGTGTGCCCAGTATGGGCCTCTAGCAACAGTGAAATAGAAATGCAGTCCGTCTCATGATTGAACCGGAAGTTCCAAGACAAAGGGGGAAATGAAAGGGCGAGGACTACGCCCTCCATCTTATCCTGTGTCCTCCATTTTGGGGCAGCCACGTGTTTGGCAAGGAGCTTCTTCCTGGAAGTCTAAGCCTCTGCTAGCCACACCCAGGAACAAGACACCGACTTGCTCCTGGCCAATCGGCAGAACACAGTCCTTTCTCCTCCCCTTACTCCAACCCCCCCCCCCATAAAACCCGTCTCTACGTGGGGTTCTGTCTCTTGGCCACTTGGCTTGCCATTGTGTCGGTGAGTCTGGTGGATGGGGAGCTCAAGCTAGCTTGAAATACAGACTCTTATGCTTTTGCATCGGACTGGCTGGCTCCTTGATGTGGTTTCTTGGGGATCTTGAAATCTGGGCATAACAGTTACTTTAGGTCTTGGAGTTTGCAAGACGACCACACAGGCCTCCCCTTAGCTGGTCAGGTTAGCATGTGGCCCCTTTGGTCCACACAGGGAAGGAATGCAAGGCTGAGACCCTCTGCCTCAGCCCTGGTCCCAGGAGGTTCACCAGGAGCCCGGCCTCACCACCCCTCTGCAGCTGCTCAGTATGATCTCTCTCCCATCCATCAGGTTGGGGAGATACTGATTCTGAAGGAGATCAGAAACCTTCAGAAGAGCACATGCCTATTAGTAAGGAAGATGCCCTTCTACCACCTGCTAAGCGAAATGTGTTAAATGCACTGGTGGTGTGGCCTGCAATTGGCAAGCCCAGGACCTGCTGGCCCTGCCAGGAGAGGGAGCAGCATTTCTCCACATCCCTCTGAAGATGTCGTCTCCTCCCCCACATGCCAGCAGTCACTCTCCGTGAGGAGGGGCCAGCCTGGGAGGGTGGCAGGTCTGGGAAGCGCTGGGCTGAGCCATTGCCCGCATGATGTTGGGGACACTGCCTGGAGCTGGAACCAGGTTCATGGAGCCCAGGTGCTGCCTGGACTTGCTGCCTAAAACACAGTCACAAACCCAAACAGGCAGCCAAAATGAGGAGGCAAAGAAACAACCCCCAAGTGAAAAAACAAGCGAATTCTCCAGAAGAAGAGATAAATGAAATGGAGATAAGAAATTTATCTCATATAGAGTTCAGAATAATGATGGTAAAAATGCATGAGGAAAGAGGAAAACCAAGATGGTTGCACAGGTAAACACCGGAGATTGCTGCTTAGCACAACCACTTCAAGAATACAACTAAAAGACGGAATGGACATCATCCAGAACTACAGGAAGGCTGGCTGAGTGGAAATTCTACAACTAGAAGGAAAGAGAAAAGCATACCGAGACTCAGAGGAGGTGCGGTGCGGTAGTAAAGTACAGAGGTACGGAGGCGCATGCGGAGATGGCTGGTGGCTGAGGACACGGTTGTCTTTTTCAATCGGAAGGGAGTCTCAAGCTCTGAGCTCCAGTTCCGGGCGAGTCTCTGGGGACCCAGACTCATACGGGAGAAACTGGACTGTTTGGCATTGGTCAGAACTTGAGGGCAGCTTTCTCTTGGAGGTGCTTGCAGCAATTGCCGGGACACTGAGAAGCGGGGCCTCTGAGGGCAGCCATAGCTGCTTGCTCCGCCCTGTTGATCCCCTGGCACCCCCGCCCCACCCAAGCTGTGCGCCGGCTTTTGCATATGAAAGTCCTGGCCCTTTGCAATCTGAAAATTACCTAACAAACTGCAGCTGGCCCAAGGCCCCAGGGCAACTTGCATTGCTTCACAGCTGAGCTCCTGCTGGGTAGCCTCAGGCAGAGGCTAGATTAGCACCTCCTTAGAGATCCAGGAGCCAGTGTGCCCCATGGTCAGAGTGGGACCATCCAGATTGCAGCTCCACAGATCCATAAAGGACACACTCAGGGGGCAGACTCAGTGAGCACCAAAGCCCCACTGAAGCAAGTCTTGCCCCGGAGGGGTGTCTCCAGCACAGAAGTTCTCCCACTGCAGACACAGCTGATTCTCACAGCCAATTGGCCTGGAGGTCAATTCCTCCCAGTGATACCTACAACAATCAAGGCTTAACTACAACAAGGCTGTGAACAAAGACCACAAAGGGGTGCACCAAGAGTGTCCACCTCAGGTAATTGGGGAGGCTGAGCCACTGGGCCCTATAGGACACCTAGCACAGAAAGCCACTCTATCAACACAGGGAAGCAAAAAAATGCAGAGACAAAGAAACAGGTCACAAATGACAGAAATGGAGGAAAGCAAACTACTGGATATAGAGTTCAAAAGCACACTTTTAAGGTTTTTCAAGAACTTTTTAGAAACCGCCGATAAATTTAGTAAGACCCTCAAAAAGTCTGGTGAGACCGCCAATAAATGTAGTGAGACCCTCAAGAAATTTAGTGAGACCCTCGAGGTTATGAAAAAGGACCAACTAGAAATTAAGCATACACTGACTGAAATAAAGGATATTATGCAGAGTTCCAACAGCAGACCAGAGGATCGCAAGAATCAAGTCAAAGATTTGAAATACGGGAGGAACCAAGATGGCGGCATAGGAAGTAGACCTGTGCATGCTGCCCTCTCACAACATCATTGAAACTACCAACTATGACTCAAACAACCACCACTCAGAACCATGGGGAAGTTGGCCCAGTGGGAGATCTACAACTGGAAGAAAAGAAAGAAGCGCAGTGAGACTGAGTGGGAGCTACGGAGGCGCCAAAAACAGAGGTACGCAGTCACACGCCAGGCGGGCTGCAACTGGATGCGCGGGTTTTTTTCAATCGGAAGCGGTTACGAACCCTCGAATCCTCTGGGCTTGCTCGGGGCGGGTCTCTGAAGCCCCAGATCCCACGGGGAGAGGCAGCATGGTTTTGCAGCGGTCGGAAAGCGAGGGAAGCTCTAACACGCAGCTGCTCACCGGCACTGGGGGATGCGAAGTCCTTGTGTCCCCGAGAGGCGAGGGGCCGCGGAAACTCCACCCTGGCGACTCCCTGAGATCCCGCCCTACTCAATTTACATTCCCATCCAGGCTGTGCCAGAGGCACAAGAGGAAATGCCTGCGCTGTTACAAACTCTCAAATCCACTGAGCTGGTTCGGGAGGGATCATGAGGCACCAGACCCTACGGGAAGAGGTGGCATGCATGGCCTTGCAGCCATCAGAAAGCGAGGGAGGCTCTGTCGCACAGCTGCTCACCGGCACTGGGGGACGCAAAGCCCCGGTGTCCCGGAGAGGCGAGGGGCCGTGGAGACTCAGCCAGTGCTATTTGCTCCGCCATGGCGACTCCCTGAGACCCAGCCCTAATCAATTTACATCCCCATCCAAGCTGTGCCAGGTGCACAAAAAGACCCACCTGCGCTTTTGCAGCCTAACCCAACAAATTGCAGACTTCAACTGCTCGCATCCATGGGAGACACATTCAAGAAGCAGACCCAGGAGAACCAAGATGGCGGCGTAAGGAAGAGACCTGGGCATGCTGCCTCCCACAACAACATCGAAACTACCAACTATAGGACAAACAGCTATCATACGGAACCATGGGAAAGCTGGCCCAGTGGAAGCTCTACAACTGGAAGGAAAGAAAGAAGAACATTGAGACTGAGTAGGATGTGCAGAGACACCAAGTACAGAGCCCAACCCAACAAACTGCAGATTTTAGCTCCTCGCATAGAAAGAAGAGCATTGAGACTGAGTAGGATGTGCAGAGGCACCAAGTACAGAGCCCAACCCAGCAGGCTGCAGATTTCAGCTCCTAGCATCCGGGAGGGACGCACTCGGTGTGCGGAGTCGGGTTCGGGGCAGGCCAGGGCTGGGCCCGGCTGGGTCGGCAATGTGGAACCGCTGTACCAGCAGGCGCACAAGCACACACACCGGTTCCAGTCTCGCATGGGATGATGGGGGACGGCAGACGGGCAGTCTGTGCACTTGGTGGAGGGCGTAGTCCGAGCAGGCGTCCTGGATGTTCAGCCAAAAGGAACGCCTGGAGATTTTGTCTGGTGGGGAGCCGCCTGGCAGGGGACAGAGGGCCAAACTTCGTGTCTCCCCGGTGAGGCTGGGACAGCCCCGGTGAGGTCGGGATGGCCCCGGTGAGGACAATACAGCCCCGGTGAGATCAGGACAGCCCTAGTGAGGTCAGGATGGCCCTGGTGAGGTCAAAACGGTGCCAGTGAGGCCGGGATGGCCCCGGTGAGGTCGGGATGCCCCCGGAAAGATCAAGACGGCCCTGGTGAGGTCGAGACTGCCCCAGTGAGGTTGAAACGGCCCCGGTGAGGCCGAGACAGCCCTGGTGAGGTTTGGACTGCTCCAGTGAGGTTGGGACAGATAATGGGGACCAGTATAGACTGATGAACAGGGGTAGATGCAGAGGCAGAGCAACATTGAACAGACTGTCAAACTACAGTGGGAAGCCTGGGGAGGGTTTGGGGGGGCGGATTGAGAGATCAACCGAAGGACTTATATGCATGCATATAAGAATAACCAATGAACACAAGACACTGGGGGTAGTGGCCAGGGGAATGTCAAGGGGGGGGGGGGAAGGAGACATATGTAATACTCTTTGTAATACTTCAAGAAATAAAAATTATTTAAAAATAAAAATTAAAAAAAAAGATTTGAAATACGAAGAAGCAAACAACACCAAACCAGAAAAGCAAAATGAAAAAAGAATCCAAAAATACGAAGATAGTGTAAGAAGCCTCTGGGACAGCTTTAAGCGTACCAACATCCAAATTATAGGGGTGCCAGAAGAAGAGAGAGAGCAAGATATTGAAAACCTATTTGAAGAAATAATGACAGAAAACTTCCCCTACCTGGTGAAACAAATAGACTTACAAGTCCAGGAAGCGCAGAGAACCCCAAACAAAAGGAATCCAAAGAGGACCACACCAAGACACATCATCATTAAAATGCCAAGAGTAAAAGACAAAGAGAGACTCTTAAAAGCAGCAAGAGAAAGACAGTCAGTTACCTACAAGGGAGTACCCATACGACTGTCAGCTGATTTCTCAACAGAAACTATGCAGGCCAGAAGGGAGTGGCAAGAAATATTCAAAGTGATGAATGCCAAGAACCTACAACCAAGATTA
This sequence comes from Myotis lucifugus, assembly GCF_000147115.1. Lineage (NCBI taxonomy): Eukaryota > Metazoa > Chordata > Mammalia > Chiroptera > Vespertilionidae > Myotis > Myotis lucifugus. The sequence continues at coordinate 820,517 of NW_005871481.1, forward strand.
CTTTATCCAGCAAAGCTATCATTCAGAATTGAAGGTCAGATAAAGAGCTTCACAGATAAGGAAAAGCTAAAGGAGTTCATCACTACCAAACCAGTATTATATGAAATGCTGAAAGGTATCCTTTAAGAAGAGGAAGAAGAAGAAAAAGGTCAATATACAAATTATGAACAAAAAATACACATCTATCAACAAGTGAATCTAAAAATCAAGTGAATAAATAATCTGATGAACAGAATAAACTGGTGATTATAATAGAATCAGGGGCATAGAAAGGGAGTGGAATGACTATTCTTGGGGGGGGGAAGGGGTGTGGGGGATGTGGGAAGAGACTGGACAAAAATCGTGCACCTATGGATGAGGACAGTGGGGCGTGGGTGAGGGCGGAGGGTGGGGTGGGAACCAGGTGGAGGGGAGCTATGGGGGGAAAAAAGAGGAACAACTTTAATAATCTGAACAATAAAGATTTAATTTAAAAAATGCATGAGAAAAGATATAGCAACTATGTAAACAGAAATAATGACATAGAATAAATAAAGAACACATTGGAAGGAATACAGAGCAGATTAGGGGAAGCTGAGGATCAAATCAGTGAATTAGAAGACAGGGTTGAAAAAATAACTCAGAGAACCAAAAAGAAGAAAACAATTAAAAAAAACAGGAGGATAGCTTAAGGGAGCTGTTGGACAATGTGAAATGTAACGATATTCGAAGAGCAGGAGTTCCAGAAGAGGCAGAAAGGGAGAAAGGAACAGAGAAGGTGTTTGAAGAAATAATGTAAGAAAACATCCCTACCTGGTAAAGGAAAAAGTCACACAAGTTCAAGAGACACAGAAAGTCCTAAGCAAGAAGAACTCAAACAGGCCCACACCCAGACACATCATAATTAAAATGCCAAAAACTAAAGACAAAGAGAGAATCTTAAAGGCAGCAATAGAAAAGCAAACTATTACCTACAAAGGCGTTCTCATAAGGTTGACATCTGATTTCTCATCAGAAACTCTACAGGCCAGAAGGGAATGGCATGAAGTACTCAAGGTAATGGAAAGCAAGGATTTGAGACCAAGTGTCAGGGCCAGCCTGACAGGTTGAACCAGGCTGAGGTAGGGAGGTGGGAATTGAGAAAAGAAAGAAAGACAAGAAAGCGGGATCGGGAGGACTACAGCTCATCGAGGAACTACAGCAAGTTTATTAACCACACAATGCTATTTATACACAAGACACTGAATAGGAGGTCTGTCAAGAGGAATGTATTCTTTGTTCCTCTTAATCTCTAAGGGAGAGACAGAGCAGAAGGACAAATTCTCGGTACAGCAAATCTCAGTAAATAGTTACAGACTTCTTAGTAAGCCATGAAAGGCTATTCTCATTCTACAAAGGTTGCTCTCATTCTACTGATAATCTCCATCCAAACAAGTCTGGGAAAACTGTGTGGGTAAGGGTCCCAGCCTTGCTAGCCCCTTCAGGTGCAAGGACCTTGTCAGCTTACACCTGGTCTCCAACAACCAAGATTACTATATCCAGCAAGGTTATCATTCAAAATAGATGTTCAAATAAAGAGCTTCCCAGACAAAAAAAAGGCTACAGGAGTATATCACTACCAAGCCAGCTGTACAAGAAATGCTAAAGGGACTGCTGTAATGAGAAGAAGAAATAGAGAGAGAAACCTAGGCATATAGAATTAAAATGGCAATAAATAAATATCTATCAATAATAACCTTAAATGTAAATTGATCAAATGCTCCAATCAAAAGACGTAGGGTAGCTGAATGGATACAAAAACATGACCCAACTACATGCTGTCTACAAGAGACCCACCTCAAAACAAAAGACACACACAGGATGAGAGTGAAGGGATGGGAAAAAATTTTCCATGCAAATGGAGAAGGAAAAAAAGCTGGAGTAGCAACACTCATTTGAAAAAATAGACTTCAAAATGAAGGCCATCACAAGAGACAACAAAGATCACTACATAATTCTAAAGGGATTGACTCAAAAAGAAAATATAAACCTGGTAAACATATTTGCACCCAATAAAGGAGCGCCTAAATATATAAAAAGGCTTCTAGAGGACATTAAGAGAGAAATCAACAGCAATACAGTCATAGTAGGTGACTTTACACTTGATGACTTCACTGGGTGGATCTTCCAGAAAAAAATTTAATAAGGAAACAGTGACTCTAAAGGACACACTGGATCAGATGGATTTAATGGACATTTATAGAACATTTCACCCCAAAGCAGCAGAAAATACATTCTTTTCAAGTGCACTTGAGTCATTCACAAAGATACACCACATGTTAGGACACAAAACAAGTCTCTACAAGTTCAAGAAGATTGAATTCATATAAAACATCTTCTCAGATCACAGTGGAATGAAATTAGAAATCAACTACAGTAAAAACACCCCAAAACATTCAAACACATGCAGGCTAAATAGCATGTTATTAAGTAATGAATGGGTTTCCAATGAGATCAAGAAATAAATCAAATACTTCCTGGAAACAAATGAAAATGAACACACAACAACCCCAAATCTCTGGACACAGCAAAAGCAGTCCTGAGAGGGAAGTTCATAGCACTACAGGCATACCTCAAAAAAGAAGAAAAATTAATAATAAGCCATTTAACTCTACAACTTAAAGAATTAGAAAGAGAACAACAAGAAAAGCCCAGAGTAAATAGAAGGAAGGAAATAATAAAAATCAGAGTGGAAATAAATGGCATAGAGACTAAAAAAAAAAACAAAAAAAAAAACAACACACACACACACACACACACACACAACCACACAAAAAAACAATACCAGTACAAAAGATGAATGAAAGGAAGAGCTGGTTCTTTGAAAGCATAAACAAGATTGATGAACGGTTAGCCAGATTCATCAAGAAACAAAGAGAGAGCACTCAAATAAAATCAGAAACAAAAGTGGCGAAGTAACTACTGATACCACAGAAATGCAAAGAATGGTAAGAAAACAATTATATGTCATCAAGCTGGACAATGTGGCCAAAATGGAAAAATTCCTAGAAAAATACAACTTCCCAAAACTGAATCAGGAAGAATCTGAAAGCCTAAATACGCCAATAACAACTGATGAAATTAAAGCAATAATTTAAAAAATCAATAAATCAACAAACAACAAGTGTTGGCGAGGATGTGGAGAAAAGGTCATGGTGGGAAACCCATTCACTACACTGCTGGTGGGAATGCACACTGGTGCAGCCACTGTGGAAAATAGTATGGAGTTTCCTTAAAAAATTAAAAATAGAACTCCCATTTGACTCAGTGATCCCACTTCTAGGAATATATTCCAAGAAATCAGAAACACCAGTCAGAAAGAATATATGCACCCCTATGTTCATAGCAGCACAATTTACAATAGCTAAGATCTGGAAACTGCCTCAGTGCCCATCAACAGAAGAGTGGATTAAAAAACTGTGGTACCTCTACACAATGGAATACTACGCTGCTGTAAAAAAGAAGGAACTCTTGCCATTAGCAACAGCATACATGGGCCTGGAGAGCATTATGTTAAGTGAAATAAGCCAGTCAGAGAAAGATAAATATCACATGATCTCACTCATTTGTGGAATATAATGAACAAGGCAAACTGATGAACAAAAATAGATACAGAGACATAGAAGCATTGAACAGACTGACAAACCTAAGAGGGAAGGCAGGGGAGGGTAGGTGGGAAGTAAGAGCTCAACGAAAGGACTTGTATGCATGCATATAAGCATAAAGCAATGGACACAGAGAGTAGGGGGGTGAGGGCATGTGCTGGGGTGCAGGAGAGGGCGGGGAGAGGTCAATGGGGGGAAGGGGAATGGAAACATATGTAACACTTTACACAATAAAGAATTATTTATTTATTTGTTTGTTTGTTTATTTTTTAAGATATATTTTATTTATATTTTACAGAGAGGAAGGGAGAGGAATAGAGAGTTAGAAACATCGATGAGAGAGAAACATCCATCAGCTGCCTCCTGCACACCTCCTACAGGGGATGTGCCCACAACCAAGGTACATGCCCTTGACCGGAATCGAACCTGGGACCTTTCAGTTCACAGGCCAACGCTCTATCCACTGAGCCAAACCAGTTAGGGCATAATAAAGAATTTTTTAAAAAAGAACATCTGAATAGAACAGGAACAAGTGATGAAATAGAAGCGGTAATCAGAAAACTCCCAGCAAACAAAGTCCTGGTCAGGACAGCTTCATAGGGGAGTTTTATCAAACATTATAAGAACTAACACCTATCCTCCTCAAACTATTCCAAAAAATCCAAAAGAACACCCAGAGCTCTTTTTATGAGGCCTGCATTATCCTAACTCCAGAACCAGATGAAGAAACAACAAAGAAAGAATTATAGGCCAATATCCCTGATGAAAAACAGATGTTAAAATTTGCAACAATATATCAGCAAATCAAACCCAGCAATATGTTAAAAAGTTTATACATCATGACCAAGTGGGATTTATTTCAGGGATACAACTCAAAATTGATAAAAGACTTATATGTAAGTCATGAAACCACAAAAATCCTAGGAGAAACCATAGGCAGCAAAATCTCAGACACATATCCTAGCAAGCAATATGCTTACAGATACAACTCCTAGGGCAAAGGAAACTAAGGAGAAAATAAACAAGTGGGACTATCTACACTAATAAAAGAGAAACATGGTAATTAGCGTACGACCGCTACCCTTTTCATTGGCTAATCAGTGAGTATATGCAAATTAACTGTTAGCCAAGATGGCGGCCGGCAGCCAGGCACTGAAGTGAGCAGGGAGGCTTGCTTGCTTCAGTGACTGCGGACTCCAACATTCCCCGCCTCACTTGCCGGCCTCTCAGCTGCAACTCTAAGCAACTATGTACTATGTTGCAAATAAGATGTAAACAAAACCCCAAAAACCGGCTTTCATTCAGCCGGGCTTTAGCAACATTGTATCAATGTTTTCAGAGGCGAGGCCTCAGAGCTAAAGCTGGCCCAGAATAAAAAAAAAAAAAAAGAAAACAAGGAGCTGTTGGAAGCTTCAGTCACTCGCTTCCGGAAAACAGCCCTCAGCCCCTCACCCAGACTGGCCAGGCACCCCAGTGGGGACCCCCACCCTGATCCAGGACACCCTTCAGGGCAAACCAGCCAGCCCCTACTCATGTACCAGGCCTCTATCCTATATAGTAAAAGGGTAATATGCCTCCCGGCACCGGGATCAGCGGAGCAGTGAGGCTCCTGGTACCAGGATCAGCGTGACAGGGCAGCGCCCAAACCCCCTGATCGCCCTGCGGCTCTGTGTGTGACAGGGGGTGGGGCCACAACCTCCCTATCTGCCCTGCTCTGTGCCTGATAGGGGGGAGCTCCCCAATCCCCTGATTGCCCTGCGGCTCTGTGTTTGACAGGGTGCAGCGCACCAGCCCCCTGATCGGCCCTGCTCTGTGTGTGACAGGGTAGAGCCATAACCTCCCCATTGGCCCTGCCCTGAGTGTGACAGGGTGCAGCACCCCAACCCCCTGATCCACTCTGCTCTGTGTATGACAGGGGGCGGTGCCCCAACTCCCCTATCGGCCCTACTCTGTGAGTGATAGCGGGGAGCTCCTCAACCCCCTGATCAGCCCTGCTCTGTGCGTGACAGGGTACGGAGCCCCAACACCCCTGATGGGCCCTGCTCTGTGCATGACAAGGGGCAGCGCCCCAACCCCCTGATCGGCCCTGCTCTGTGCATGACAGGGGGTAGTGCCGCAACCTCCCCATCGACCCTGCCTTGAGTGTGACAGGGGGCAGTGCCCCAACCCCCCAATCGGCCCTACCCTGAGTGTGACTGAGGGTGGCATCGAAACCTCCCGATCTGCCCTGCTCTGTGCATGATGGGGCGGCGCCCCAACTCCCCAATCAGCCCTGCTCTGAGCCTGACCAGGGGCTGCACCTAGGGATTGGGCCTGCCCTCTGCCACCTGGGAGCAGGCCTAAGCCAGCAGGTCGTTATCTCCTGAGGGGTTCCAGACTGCAAGAGGGCACAGGCCGGCCTGGGGAACCCCCCCCATCCCCCCCTGAGTGCACAAATTTTTGTGCACCGGGCCTCTAGTCCTATCTAATAATAGACAAACAGGGTAATTGACCATACCTTTGCTATGCTTCCCATTGGCTAATCAGCAAGATATGCAAATTAACCGCCAACAAAGATGGTAGCTAATTTGCATACTGAAGGCGGGGTCAGCAGCGTGCCATGCTACCCGCGGGACCCGGGACCCGGATCTGTGACCTGGCAAGGTGGGATGGCAGCGCGCACAAGGGCAGAGTGGCCGGGGTTGGGCAGGGCATGACGCCTGGCTTCCACCCAGCCCCAGTCACTCTGGGCAGGTGAGCAGCGCGCACTGGCTTCCGGCCCTGCCCAGGCCGCTCCGGGCCTGTGGGCAGCGCACAGAGAGCCTCTGGACAGAGGAGGTGGCCCCAGGAGGGCAGGCTGTACTCCCCACATAGCTGCAGTGGCAGCCATGAGCACACCAAGCAGAGCCTGCAGGCTGAGCTGAAGTAGCACCTGCAGGCCATCAGAGCCCAGGAGTGGCTGCGAAAGTCCCGCCTCCTGGCCCAGAAGGTGCAGGATCGCAGGGACAGCCACTTGGCGGGTCAGACTGACATCCTCCTGGCCGCACCACAGGGGTTTGCGGATCTACGAAGCCACAGGCCTACGGTGCGCATATCCTCTCCCTCCCCCTTGCATGCGAACATCCCCCAGCACACTGTCACCCTCGAGGGCCTGCAACAGTCCCGGACCAAGGCGTGCACAAGTTCCCCCCACCTCTCTGCTGCACTTCCATCAACCCCAGTATACCTAACACCCCCACAGGATGTGCACACATCCCCTCTGATGCGCTCACGTCCTTTGGAGAGTGTCTAGGTGTTCTGGGTGCTGAGAGTGGGCGCCTGTGAGATGACAGTGAGAGGGCAGAGTGATGACACCCTGTTCCCACGGAGGCCAGTGCAGCTACGAGATCACCTCTGAGGGGTTAATGCAGGTGCTGAGGCAGGAGCAGGTGCAGATAGACACACCTGGCGGGCGCTGGTGGCCCTCGATGAGGTGCCTTCGGTCAGCGTTCAAGATCAAGAACCCAGAGGCGGAGAGGAATTCCATCCTCTCAGTGAAACAGTGGGATAGTCAGGGCAACTGTAGAGGAGGAATGTGCACTTTGGGTGCCAGCACCCATGAGTGAAGGCTGCCCTGACTGAGCCTCACTTGCTTGGGGCCTAGCGCACTCCTGCCGGGCAGCGGGTGACAGGACATGCTTTTCCGAGTTAATGAGAAAAAACATTGATTTTCCCGCTGCCCGCAAAGGTGGAAAATGAATTGGGGAAACATGTGGGGAGTGAGCGAGGTTCCCTGTCTGGGGGTTCCAAATCTGCTGTTGGTTTCTTTCACTGCTGACTAGAGATATACAGGGTGTCTCCCCAAAATGTATACACACTTTGAATACCTACTAATTCCAATGGTTTTAAGCATAAGAAAGAAACAACAATGGAGCTGTTATCTGTTAAAAGTGTGGGCACTAACAGGTAGTTGGACATTCCCTGAGGGGTCTCAGATTGGAGAGGGTGCAGGCCAGACTGCACGAATTTCATGCACCGGGCTACTAGTATCAAAATAAAAAGCTTCTTTACAGCAAAATAAACCATCAACAAAATGAAAAGGGAGCCCACTGTATGAGAGAAAATATTTGACAATGATATATCTGATAAAGGATTAATATCCAAAATATATAAGGAACTCATGCAACTAACAAAAGGAAGACAAACAATCCAATTAAAAATGGGCAAAGGACCTAAATAGACATTTCTCCAAAGTGGACATACAGATGGCCAAGAGACATATGGAAAAGTGATCAAAGTCACTGATCATCAGAGAGATGCAAATTAAAACGACAATGAGGTATCACCTCACTCCTGTCAGAATGGCTACCATCAACAAATCAACACATCACAAGTGCTGGGGAGGATGTGGAGGAAATGTGCTGGTGGAAATGCAGACTGGTGCAGCCATTATGGAAAACAGCATGGAGTTTCCTCAAAAAATTAAATATGGAACTGCCATGTGACCGGTGCTCCCACTTCTAGGAATATAACCTAAGAAACCAGGAAGCACCAATCAGAAAGGATATATGCACCCCTATGTTCATAGCAGCACAATTCACCATAGCTAAGATCTGGAACAGCCCAAGTGCCCATCAGTAGTACATGAGTGGATAAAAAAAGCTGTGGTACATTTACACCATGGAATACTGTGCAGCAGCAAAAAAGAAGGATCTCTTACCCTTTGAGACAGCATGGAGGGACCTGGAGAGTATCCTGCTAAGCAAAATAAGCCAGTCAGAGAAAGACAAGTATCATATGATCTCATATGTGGGATCTAATTAACAAAATAAACTGATGAATGGAGTGGATCCAGAGACATGGAAGCATGGAACAGAGTGTGGACTCCTGGAGAGAAGGCAGGGGAGGGTAGGTGGGTGGAAGGTAATCCACCAAAGACCTTGTATGCATCTATACATAACCCATGGACACAGATAGTGGGGGGGGGGGTGAAGGACTGGACAGGGGTGGGCTGAGGTGGGGGTCAATGGGGTGACAAGGGGACATATGTAATACTTTCAACAATAAATATTTGACAAAAGCAAAACAAAACAAAAAAGTTACAGGGTAGAAGATCAAGACAAAAAAATCAGTTGTGATTTTATATACCAGCAGTGAACAATTGGAAAAAATTTAAGAAAACAATAGCATCCAAATGAATAAAACACCTAGGAATAAATTCAACTAGGGGTGAAAGACTTTCACAGCAAGACCATAAAACATTGCTGGAAGAAATTAAAGACTTAATTTAATCTCCATATCCATGGATGAGAAGAAAACTTTGCTAAGATGGCCGGGCTCACCAGAGCCATCTATAGACTCAGATTCACATGGAATTGCAAGGAACTACAAGTTGTCAAAACAACATTGAAAAGGAGCAGAAAGTGGGAGGACTCACACTTCCTGATTTTAAAACCTACTCTAAAGCTGTAGCAATCAAAATAATTCAAAGGTTGCTCTGTGTCTAGATACCAAGGACACTGATTTCCTATCTCACTCCCCTGTCACTGCCCTGAGGGAATCTTCCCCGGCCACACCCTCTGGTGGCCCATTGGCTGGAGCCCCTCTCCTGGGCTCATTCTCATGCTCAGCCATTGCTCCCAGACACCCACCCCTGGGCCATGGCACTGTGGGGTGTGGTGAGGTTGGACCCCTCAGTGTTCCCTTGGACCCTGGCCACTTGCTCTGTCTCCAGGTCACATAGAGACGGACCTTCCTCAGGTGATGCAGCTCTGAGGCTACCTCCTTGCACATTTCAGGAAGCAGAGGCAGGTGTGTGGTTCCACCCTCTCCCCAAGGCCTGGGCCTCTGCAGATTGATCCATTCTCAGCCTGGAAACGGGGGTTTTCAAAAGGGTCCCCCATGTGTCATTTATGCCTCTGTGCCCAATGTTATACTTTGCAAATCCTATCTAATAAAAGAGAAACATGGTAATTAACTGTAACTTCGCTACCCTTACCATTGGCTAATCAGGGCGATATGCAAATTAACTGCCAACCAAGATGGCGGCCGGCAGCCAGGCAGCTGAAGTGAACAGGAGGCTTGCTTGCTCCAGTGACGGAGGATGCCAAGGTTCCCCGCCTGCCTTGCCGGACTCTGAGCTGCTCTCTAAGAAACATTGTTGCAAATATAGAAACTAAACAATCCCCAGAAACCTGCTTTCATCCGTCAGAGCTGGAGCTAGCAGGACCAAAACAATGTTGCAATTATAGAACCCAAACAAACCCTAGATTCCTGCTTTCAGCAGCTGAGGCCTCAAGCTGGAGCCGGCCTCAGAGCTAAAGCCAGCTCTCAGCTCCAGTGACAGCCATAGAAGGTAAATAAATCCCAGAATAAAAGAAAAAAAGAAACAAAGGAGAGGTTGGGAGCTTCAGTCGCCCACCACCCTGAAAACGGCCCTCAGCCCCTCACCCAGACTGGCCAGGCACCCCAGTGGGGACCCCCACTCTGAAGGGGGTGTGACCAGCTGCAAACAGCCATCATCCCCTCATCCAGGCTGGCCAGGCACCCCAGTGGGGACTCCCACCCTGAAGGGGGTGTGACCAGCTGCAAACAGCCATCATCCCCTCATCCAGGCTGGCCAGGCACCCCAGTGGGGACCCCCATCCTGAAGGGGGTGTGACCAGCTGCAAACAGCCATCATCCCCTCACCCAGGCTGGCCAGGCACCCAAGTGGGACCCCCATCCTGATCCGGGACATCCTTCAGGGCAAACCAGCCAGCCCAACCAGTGCACCAGGCCTCTATCCTATATAGTAAAAAGGTAATATGCCTCCCAGCACCGGGATCAGCGGAGCCACCAGGCCTCCTGGCACTGGGATCAGCAGAGACGCGAGGCCTCCTGGCCCCTGGAGCAGCATGACAGGGGGCAGCGCCCAAACCCCCTGATCACCCTGCGGCTCTGTGTGTGACAGCGGGCGGGGCCACAACCTCCCTATCCGCCCTGCTCTGTTCCTGACAGGGGAAGGCTCCCCAACCCCCTGATCGGCCCTGCTCTGTGCCTGATAGGGGGGAGCTCCCCAACCCCTGATCAGCCCTGCTCTGTGTGTGACAGGGTGAGGCGCCCCAATCCCCCCATGGGCCCTGCTCTGTCTGTGATGGGGTAGACCCGCAACCTCCCCATTGGCCCTGCTCTGTGGGTGACAGGGGGCAGCGCCCCAACCCCCTGATCGGCCCTGCTCTGTGTGTGACAGGGGTCGGTGCCCCAACTCCCCTATTGGCCCTGCTCTGTGCATGACAGGGGAGAGCTCCCCAACCCCCTGATGGGCCCTGCTCTGTGCGTGACAAGGGGGAGCTCCCCAACCCCCTGATCGGCCCTGCTCTGTGCATGACAGGGTACAGAGCCCCAACCCCCCTAATGGGCCCTGCTCTGTGCATGACAGGGGGCAGCGCCCCAACCCCCTGATCGGCCCTGCTCTGTGCATGACAGGGGGTGGCGCCGCAACCTCCCATCGACCCTGCCTTGAATGTGACAGGGGGCAGTGCCCCAACCCCCCAATCGGCCCTACCCTGAGCATGACTGGGGGTGGCATCACAACCTCCCGATCCTCCCTGCTCTGTGCATGACAGGGGGTGGTGCCCCAACTCCCCAATCGGCCCTGCTCTGAGCCTGACCAGGGGCTGCACCTAGGGATTGGGCCTGCCCTCTGCCACCCGGGAGCAGGCCTAAGCCAGCAGGTCGTTATCTCCTGAGGGGTCCCAGACTGTGAGAGGGCACAAGTGGGGCTGAGGGACACTCCCCCTCGCCAGTGCACAAATTTTTGTGCACCGGGCCTCTAGTAATAATAATAATAATAAATAAAAAATGGTACCAAGATGGCGGTGTAGGTAAACACCGGAGACCGCTGCCGCAAACAACCACTTCAAAAATACAACTAAAAGATGGAACGGACATCACCCAGAACCACAGGAAGGCTGGCTGAAGAGAGACTCTACAACTAGAAGGAAAGAGAACAGCAAACCGAGGCTCAGAGGAGGCGCAGTGTGGAAAATACAAAGGTACCGGGGTGCGCGCGAAAGCGGGCTGGTGGCTGAGGGCGGGGTTGTCGTTTTTGGTCGGGAGTGAGTCTCAGACTCTGGGCTCCAGATCCGGGCGAGTCTCTAGGGACCCAGACTCAAATGGGAGAAGCGGGATTATCCGGCATCAGTTGGAACGTGAGGGCAGCTTTCTCTCCGAGGTTTGCAGCGGCTGCCGGGGTTCTGAGAAGCAGAGCCTCTGGGAACGGGACTGAGAGCGGCCATAACTGCTCCCTCCGCCCGCCCTGTTGAGCCCGCCCCACCCAAACCCTGCGCACAGCCATTTGCCGATCACCTCAGGCAAAGGCTGGATTAGTGCCTCCCCAGAAGACAGACGTTTTCCACACAGCTGATTCCTACAGCCAGTCGGACTGGTGGTCAAATCCCTCTAGTGTTAACTACAACAATTAAGGCTTGGCTAGAACAAGACTGTGCACAAAGACCACAAGGGGGTGCACCAAGAAAGCATAAAAGATGCGGAGACAAAAAAACATGACAGAAATGGAGGATATGGAGCTAAGAATCGCAATTTTGAGGGCTTGCTATAAACTTGAGCAGAGCCTCACGAAAACTAATGAGACCCTCGATGCTACGATAAAGAAATTAGAAAGTAAGCATACACGGACTGAAATAAAGAATATTATACCCAATAGCAGACCAGAGGAGCACAAGAATCAAACCAAAGATTCGACAAAAAACACCCAACTGGAAAAGCAAAATGAAAAAAGAATCCGAAAGTGTGAAGATAGTGTAAGGAGCCTCTGGGACAGCTTCAAGCGCACTAATATCAGAATTATAGGGGTGCCAGAAGATGAGAGACAGCAAGATATTGAAAACCTATTTGAAGAAATAATGGCAGAAAACTTCCCCCACCTGGTGAAAGAAATGGACTTACAGGTCCAAGAAGCGAAGAGAACCCCAAACAAAAGGAATCCAAAGAGTACCACACCAAGACACATCATCATTAAAATGCCAAGAGCAAAAGACAAAGAGAGAATCTTAAAAGCAGCAAGAGAAAGAGACTCAATTACCTACAAGGGAATACCCATACGACTGTCAGCTGATTTCTCAACAGAAACTTTGCAGGCCAGAAGGGAGTGGCAAGAAATATTCAAAGTGATGAATGCCAAGAACCTACAACCAAGATTACTTTATCCAGCAAAGCTATCATTCAGAATTGAAGGTCAGATAAAGAGCTTCACAGATAAGGAAAAGCTAAAGGACTTCATCACCACTAAACCAGTATTATATGAAATGCTGAAAGGTTTCCTTTAAGAAGAGGAAGAAGAAAAAGGTAAAGATACAAATTGTGAACAACAAACATGCATCTATCAACAAGTGAATCTAAGAATCAAGTGAATAAATAATCTGATGTACAGAATGAACTGGTGATTACAATGAATCAGGGACATAGAAGGGGAATGGACTGACTATTCTTGGGGGGGAATGGGGAATGGGAGATGCGGGAAGAGACTGGACAAAAATCGTGCACCTATGGATGAGGACAGTGGGTGGGGAGTGAGGGCGGAGGGTGGGGCGGGAACTGGGAGAAGGGGACTTATGGGAAAAAAAGAGGAACAGATGTAATCAGAACAATAAAGATTTAATTTAAAAAAAATGCTGCTGCTTTGAAGAAGAGAAAACAAATATGGAAACCAAAGACCATGCCTATGTGTTCCTGTCCATCTACACACACAGGAAAACACCATAGCACCAACAGTGACATGAAATTATGGACACTATTTTTTTCTTTGTATTTTATTGCATTTTCCAGTTTTTCAGAATTGAGACCTATCCTTTGGGTAAAGGAAAAATATGTTATACATTGTTGGTGAGGATCTTTTCCTCTGGGAGCTCTCCACAGCAGGCTGGGCACAGGCCAAGGGCCAGCAGATGCACTTCAGAGTAAATCCATGAAGCACTGAGGGCAACTCCCAGGCTTGGACACCAAACAAGGAGAGACCCCAGCAAAGGAGAACCACCCCTAGAGGAACCCTGCCCCTCCCCCCTCACCCCACTGGGCACGACGACGACTCCAAAATGTCCAAGTGGCCGTGGGGTGAGGGATGGCATGGGCAAATGCACGCGAGGAGCAGCTCCAGGCCCCGGAAGCCTGGTGGTGGCCCAGCCCTGCTTTTTTTGTGTAGGTGGGGCAGATGGGCATCAAGTGGGCAGAAGTGGGCTCCCTCACCTGGCCCTGTCTCCCCCAATCTCCCTCCCACCCACCCTGACTTTAGAGTACTTCTCGAGCCTGCCAAGCCTTTGCTCTCCCCCCGCTCCCCCCAAAAAGCAGCCAGGGTTACGTTTTCATGCCCTCAAGCCTCTGCTCACTCCAGTCTTCTCAGAAACCATTCGCGACCACTCCATCCAAAACAGCACCCTTCCCCGTCCTCTCCCAGGGGTGCATATGCCAGTCTGCTGACTTGGCTCCTGCCTGTGGAGCTATGGGACAGGGACCTCACTATCCTATGCCTGCTGAATGCGAGGTGCTCAGTGTGCTGGGTGAGGACAGGCCTGGAGGTAAGGCCCACCTGCGCCTCCTCGGGGCCCTGTGGGGTTGGTCACGGCAGTTCCATCTCTGACATCGCCCTAAGAATACCCATGCTCCAGCTAGTTCCAGGCCTCGGCGCCCACCCTGGTGGGCTTCCAGGACTTCTGTGGACTGGCCTCGGGCTCCCCGACTCCTATGCCATGGCCACGATCACTCCCAGGGTCCCAGGACCTCCCCAGTGCCCTTGCCTTCTTACAAGCAGTGTTTTCTGCCTGGAATGTCCTCCTTCTTACCAACTCTTAGTTAGGCTCAAGGCCGGGCCTCCTTGTCTCCTGTCCTGAGAGCTCTGGCGGCCTCTGCTGCCCACTGATGGAGCCGCACACAAGCTGAGCTGCCGGCCTCCCCTGCTGGCCAGGGGGCCTGACTGCACAGCGCTCATCCTGGAGGCCTGGCTGCATGATGTGGAGAAGGGGGGCCCCCAGGCGCAAGGCCTTCGTCAGGGATCCATTCCTGGGACATCGCTGCTTCCCCTCTCCCTTCCCCGTCCTCTCCCCAGTTTCCATTGTGTGTGTTTGCACAGAATCTATTTAGCTTATGAAAAACAAGCTGTCATCTTAGTGTCTTTTAATACTTCCTTCCCTCAACAGCTGCTGTTTCCAGATGTTCATTACTGCTGTATTAGCAGAGATTGTTAATGACACTCAGGCTGAGAGAATACAAATTGATTTTCAAAAGTTATGCTGGTTGCTTAGGCATGTTGCTTGCATCAGCTGAGCAAATGGGGGAAAACCCATGCCGCGTGGCACATATGGTCTTTGATCCAAGGCGCTTGGACACACGTGAACCAGACACTAAAGACATTCCACTGACTGGAGGTTCAGAGAGAGACAGGCTTCCAGGAAGCTTACGTGGGATAAACCCAGAGGAAGGCAATGGGGCTCTGAGATGCTTCGTTGTTTCTGGCTTCTGCTGGGCTCAGAGTGAGGCCTTGTGTGGCACAGGAATGTAGGCCCTGGAGTCAGACAGGCCTGGTTGGAATCCTAGTGTTGCTACTTAATTGGGGTGTATGATTTTGGGAAAATCATTAAACCCTGAACACCCTCATCAGCAAAATTAATACAGCAGTATGGGCATGTGCCTCCCATGTACCCATGAGCATTAAACAAGGTGCTGCTTACAAAACTGGACTGGCCCTGGCCCGTTTGGGCGGGAGAAGGAGACATGGTGTGTGGTCGTGTGCTGCTGGCGTCCTCACCAGCCTTCATCACTAGGGAGCACTTCCAAATACCAGGGGAGAGAGAGGAGAGTCAATGAAGCCAGAGGCCCTGTTGTTCCTGTTGCTGACAGATGGTGACACTGTTGTGCACCAGCCCCGCACAGCCCAGTGAATGCTGGTCTGTGCTGAGGTGAAGGCCTAGTTCCAGGTCCCCACCCAGGCTGTGCTGCACCCACTGCTGGGCTGTAGGTTTGTGATGCTATTCATTTCCTTCCAAGAAGGACCTGGGACCCTTTGCTGCAGATTGTACAGGACAGACAATTAGAGGTTGTTTTATAACCTTTCCTGGAGCAAAGGTGCTTCACTGATGTCCTAACTAAAGAAGGACCACACCTGCAACTTTCCCTGAAAATAAAAGTGAACTTTGAGGAGACTTGTCTCTCCTCCTCGACACAGAAGAAGCTGTCTTGGTTTTAAAGTTTCAGCTCATCAGCACCACTACCATGTGTATCATCTTCTGCCCACTACCATGGTAGATCACCAGGCTCAAGTAATTGGTACAAGGTAACCCGTCAACTAGTAGGAGCTACTCCCTTTTCTTCCCACCCAGGTGAGTTGGTGGGTCACAGGTTGTATCAGGCCCTGGCAGGATGTCTCATCCTGGTGCCTTACTTCTGGGAGCCTGTGGGGACAGCAGATGGAGGAGACCAGGTCTGGACATAATGGCTATTTCCCCTCTGCTTGGAGTGTGCCCTATTCAGCCAAGACATAAGGGGCCTGGAAGCTGAACAGAACACAGGAGGCTCACTGTGACCTGGTTGGGAAACTGAGTTGGCATGGACAGAGCCCTGATGTCCTTCCTGACCAGTTACTGGTAGGTAGGAAGTGGTCCTAGAGCATGAATCCACACCAGAACCCCAGTCATGTCACACGTTAGCCAGGGGGTCTTTGGAGAGTCACTGTCCCCGTGACTGGTGTTGTGGGGTTAGGGTTTGAGCTCTGCAGCGGGAGGAACCTGCGTGCATGGTGGTGGGAGTCGGGGCGGGATCTGAAATGTTGGTGATAGGAACAGATGAGAGGGTACGACAACATGAGGCTGGGCCTGGGAAAGCAATGACTGTACTGGGCATCAAGGCCAGAAGTGTGGTCTGCTGATTTGGATGAAGAGTTTGCTTGGAGGAGGAGGGAGAGAAGATAAGAAGGGGGCAGGGAAGGAGAGAGGGAAGGACTGGTTTTCTGGGAACTCTGCCCACTTTTTGTCTGCTAACCCTTCTAGTTTCAGCCTAAATGTCACCTCCTTAGGCAAGTGTTCCCTCTTACCCAGTCTTAGACAAAATTAGATGCCCTGATTATAAGGTCTTTCAGCCCTACATGCTTTATTAAGACAACATCTCCTATTAAATAACAACTATGTGATTATTTGTCATCTGTGACCCAATAGGCATCCAGCATGGGGTCTTGCCCACAGATGATGCTGATGAGTATTTGTGCCTGCTTCTGAGTTCTGACTCTGTCTATCTGAGAAGGCGCTGGGCAAGGGATCAGAATTCCCCTCCCAGGGTTGCTAATCAGTGAAGCAGGAAGGTCAGTTCCTCTCAGTTTTCTCTGAGAAAGCAGAACAAATCATTGAAGCAAACTATCTCTGAGCTTCCTTCCAGCTCCAAGCCTCTGTGAACCACAGAACAGTGGCATTTGTGAGGGTTGACCAAGCTTCTTGGTCTTAGCCACCTTTTTCCTTGCTCTCTGTGCTCTGCTCCTGGTCCCCACAGGCCGGGCCTGTGCTGGAAGCCCGTGGCCGCAGCGGGAGATCTGTCGCCTCTGCATGTGATGAGTTTTCAGTTGAGCCGACCTTGAGATGTCAGATTACTTTCTGATTTGTGCTCCCCCCTCCCAGTTTCTTTCCCACCTGGCTGCCTGGGGCCCTGGGGTTCCTCTATCTGTGGGGGATGTGGTTAGGGAGAACGGAAAATTGTGCAAAAACGTGCGCCTGCCTCCAGACCCTCGTGGAAGATGAATGATGTGGTGCTAGCAGATGTCTTTCTTGATTGAGCACCTTGCACATGACAAATAGCTGGTGTCCTGAGAACTGAGTTGCTGATGTCCATGGACATTTGTGTTAGAATGAACCCACACCAGATTGTGCGATGGTTTCATTTGTCTGTGTGGGATGGCTGCCCGCCTCCCCTTGCTGGCACCTTTTGTCGCCAAGGCCTCTTCTCTGCCAGGAGGACGGTCGCCAGCGAAAGGGGCAGGCTTTGGATTGGGCAGCAGGTATATGTTCCCAGAGGGTGGCGATCTCTAAGCATAAACAGCAAGGCAGGGGTGGGGATTACGAGGGAACGGGGCCTTGCCACGTGGTACAGGCTTTAGTCTGAGCTCACTGGGCGTCTCTGGAGGACTTGGACAATTCCTTCGGAGGGAGGCCGTGCAGTCCGAGAAGGACACACTGACTCAAGTCAAGAATGTTCATGTGCTCCTCCCCGGGGCCTGCTTGGACCGCTGTGCTTGGTCCCTGCTGACCCCACCATCCCTGGATGGCCGGACCCTTTTCTTGGACTCACTTTATCCCTGGCGCCAGGGGCTTCCCAGGACACCGGGCAGAGCCGGGAGCCTGATGGCTGCAGACAGACCTCTCCCGGAGTCCTCCGGTTTTCTGGGAACTCTGCCCACTTTTTGTCTGCTAACCCTTCTAGTTTCAGCTGCTTCTCCAGGGGCCTCTCCCAGCCACCAAGCAGGTAACCAGCACCCTGGTGAGCAGGGAGCCCGCACCTACTGGAGCAGAAGCTGTTTGTCTAGCTCTCCAGGTGACGTGTGCTGGCTCCCTACTGCTAACCCAGCCCCTAGCAGGGTTCCTGGCACACAGTAGGCAGCATCTGAAAAACACATCCATAAGTGTATTGAAAGAGCAGGGCTTCCACCAGCCACTTGGGCAGGGAAGGGAGAAGGAGTGAATGGGGCGCGGAGAAGCCAGGCAGCCAAGGACACCCACAGCACCTCCTCCTGCAGCCAGACTTCTCTGACTCCAGCAGAGAGCTAAGCCCCACCCGCACCCCTAGGCCTCAATGAGAGCTCCAAGCCTGATGCCCCTGGAAGCCAATCCTACGTCATCGGCTATTGAGAAGAGAGAAGAGAGACAGAAGCACGTTTAAAATCTGCTGCCTGATCAGGGTCAAGGGAGAGTGTGAGGGACGGGGTGAGGACAGTGTGAGGGATGTTGTGAGGACAGTGTGAGGGACGGTGTGAGGACAGTGTGAGGGACAGTGTGAGGGACAGTGTGAGTACAGTGTGAGGGACGGTGTGAGGACAGTGTGAGGACAGTGTGAGGACAGTATGACGGACAGTGTGAGGACAGTGTGAGGGACAGTGTGAGGACGGTGTGAGGGACAGTGTGAGGGACAGTGTGAGGACAGTGTGAGGACAGTATGACAGACAGTGTGAGGACAGTGTGAGGGACAGTGTGAGTACAGTGCGAGGGACGGTGTGAGGACAGTGTGAGGACAGTGTGAGGACAGTATGAGGGACAGTGTGAGGACGGTGTGAGGACAGTGTGAGGGACAGTGTGAGAACAGTGTGAGGACGGTGTGAGGACAGTGTGAGGACAGTGTGAGGGATGGTGTGAGAACAGTGTGAGGACGGTGTGAGGACAGTGTGAGGGACAGTGTGAGGACGGTGTGAGGACAGTGTGAGGGACAGT
>NW_005871482.1:0-91255 GCF_000147115.1 Myotis lucifugus
CTTGTAACTAAGTGAATAAAGCAAGGTTGCAGGATACAAGGTTATTTCCGTATTTAAGAATATAAATTCACTTAAAAATATTAAATGCTGCTGCATTCCAAAATATGTGTTGAATATATAGAGGTGGCTAGGACACGCTGGCCACCCTCAAGCTGTTTCAAGTCAATTATAAGAGTTATCAAACTACAGTATAGGCGGCAAGAGGACCTCTTACCCCATTTAAAAAACAAATGCCAGACCCATGACAAGCAGCGCTGACTGTAGGGAGCCAGTGGGCAGCCTTCGGTTCTAAGTCCACCTGCAGCTCTGGCGCCTGGCACACCAAGACCATACTTCTAGAAACACTGGTCTCAGACAAGGGAGAGGGAAAACCAATAAAAAAAATTTTTTTTAAAAGAAAGAAAGAAACTATGCAGTGAGCGAAAAATATGACACAGAGAGCGTCTTAGAGTTTTATAACATTCACACTTTATTCTAGGTGAGTGGCTTCCCACGGCGCAATTTGAACAGCCTGGAATGGGAACAGTGGCCCTGGAGTTGAGTAGCTGAGTGGTGCTGGGCAAGCTTTGCCAGGGAATACACGGGCCCTGAGAGCAGGGAAGGGAAGGACTCCGAGAAGAGACCTGAGGAATTATACACTCAAGGCTGCAGGAGAGGAAGGTTGTTCCAAAACAAGGACCCTTTACAAAGGCCGGGGGAGAAAGGGGCCCCCTCACCGGGGCCAGTAATTCCGCTCGCCCATCCACATGGCGGGGACCAGGAGGGAGTGCTCAGATGCAGCCTGGGCTACAAGAGAGCACGCAGATGCCATGTTAGACAGCTGTACGCCTGAGTTTATGTGGCATTATTACCCTATGTTACCTCAATAATTTAATTTTTATAAAGCCTGGAGTTGCTGAGAGACTGTCATGAGAAGAAGCCTGCAGATGCTGCTGTTGAGGAGTCTGAGCTGCGTAGTGAGTGCCAAGGGCTCACCCGGTGATTTTTGAGCCGAAGGACGGGAGTCTCAGATTTCCGCTTTACAACGGTGGCCATTCGGAAAACAGATTAGAAAACTTCTGCGACTGCAGCACCGTGGATGCCTTAAGCCTTCCTAAGTTTCATAGGAACAAGACACTCTCTATTTTGGATGCCAGAAATGCATTACTCTCTGTGTCATACTTGACATGTCTCCTGAGAGGTAAACGCTGTCATTACTTTGGGCACTTAAGGCTGACGAAGATTTTGATATCGACTCATCTCGCTTTCTCTTACAATCATGTGTGTAACTTACTAAAGTAAAGTAATAGTTGTTAATAACCAGCAATACATGAGGTGCTGTCTTTGGCTACATATAATGAAAAAAAAACCTCATCATAATGACTTTCATGGTGTCCATCTCATTTGGGCACCTCTCCGGGGAAACAAACCCAGAAGTGTGGGTCCTTCTTTGCAAACTTGGGGGAACATGAAATAAATAGAGGTGGTTCATGGCGAACAGTCTAATATCCAACGAGGGGTCCGGCAAGGGGCACCTCGTCATGCACATGCTGACAGGGACGAGCGAGGAGGGCAGCGGTGGCGAGGTCTGGTCCCCACCCAGGCCCTGAAAGGAAGCGAGGAGACAGCGGGGGCTGCTGTGGGGGGGCAGCAGGAGAGGCACCCTGAGCGGGAAGCCCAGTGGCGCCTTCAAAACCATTTCTATTCAAAACCACTGAGTATGCGGCCGATGCTGTTTTCTTGCCCTTCCCCCTGCCCTCCCCTCCCGCCACTGATGTCTTTAACGGACAGATTCTGTGAGACCCACCGACCACCTTAGCACCGTGGAGCCAGCGGGAGGAGACAGATGCCCCACATCCCACAGGACTCGTTCCTTCTGAGCTCGTCTTCCTTTTCTTCCTTTGCGTTTCCTGGGGCTCCGAAGAGAGCCCAGCCACAGTGGCTGTTTGGGGAATGCCATGGAGTCCATGAGGGAAGCTGAGAGTTATTCACAAGATACGATGCGCGTTACTATGCGTAAATCCAAACTGTAATTCGATGATGAAAATACCTGCGAGTGAGAACACATAGCTTTGAAAGCTCCTTCAAGCACATACGCCCAAGAGAAAATCAAACAGTCGATCCACTATCACAAGGCAGGGGAGGGTGGTGGGAAGAGATCCACCAGTGACCTTGTATGCATCTATGCGTCACCCATGGACACGGACAGTGGGGTGGTGAGGGCCTTCGGGGAGGGGCAGGGGCGGCTGGAAGAGGTCAATGGGTAAAAAGGGGGATTTAATACTTTCAACAATAAAGATTTTTTAAAAAAGAGACATTCCCAGTTATTTTGCTGTAGACTTTAAGATTGATTATGGGGTTTTTATTAAACACTGATAATTAAGAGAAAAATAAAACATTAAAAGGCTATAACAAAAAATAACCAAGAGAAAAATGATCACAGGTATTCATCAATGAACAGATAACATCCTAGGAATAAGTAACGGCTGAAGCGGTGTGGGAAGGGCTGGATGCATTGTTCTTTGGAGGCCAAATTCTCTTAAAGGGACCGGTTCCCTTTGATGAAATCATCCTCCCCTCGCCCACTGGACGGCCTCCCCTGGAAGCCGGAGCGTCACTGTAACCAGAGTCCCGATTTGCACACACTGGAATGTCCCGAAGTAACTCAAGTCTTTCATCTTATTTAACTGGGGAGCTCGGGTTTATATAAATTCATAATTGTGATTCCACACTTCATGAAAAACATAAACAAAATTAGAAACTCCGGGCAGCAAAGATAATAAATGTTCACATGGTGCCCCGCAGATAAATCACGGAGATACAGGATTTCAAACATCAGCCGGTGTGTGGCTCCGAGCCCTTTGAAAAGAAATTGTTTCTCCCTGACAAGCTGATGTTAACATTTTAATTAATGGGAAGAAGTCAAATAAAAAGCGATTATTCTCTATTAAATTTTTCTAAATTGAGCCACACTCTCCTTGTGTTTAAACGATATTTTCCATTAATACACGTACTTTCGGCTCTATCTGCAGCTTTCGAAATGTTGATATTTATATCACTCACGAAAGCAGATTCTGAAAATGGCACTTTCCCTAAAGTGCAGACTGCTGTAAGCTTTACGTTCCCCGAAGGCTGAAATGCCACCCCGAGGTCAGCACGGGGTCCCATATAGAGGCCCCTTTTGTTCGCTTCCTCGCCAGTTTAGGAGCCGATCCCACCCGGGGCCCTGGTCCCGCCCGGAGCCCTCGATGGCTCGGAGCCTCGGGCTCGGTGCGTCTTTATTGTTTCTTTGCCACTGTTATGGCTACTAAAAGGTCAGCCGGAGCGTGTGGCACCCAGGGGTCATTTGTGTTATTCTAAAGGGAGAAGTTTTGACGTGTGATTTATTAGGAAGAGAACAGAGACGCTAACCGATGTCCTGTGCGAGTAATCACCCGCGTCTTCTCTTTCTTTAAAAGAGAGAAGAGGGGAAATAGTTTTTGTTTTCATCTTACAGCGCTTTTTTCAACATTGAACATATAAGAGGAATAGTTGCATGCCCTGCGGTTCTCTTAACAAACTGTGTAATTTTGGCAAATGCGCTTTAGGAATCTGAGCGGCCAGGCTCCTGCAGCTCCTGCCCGTCGGGGATGCTCTGGCCTCTGGGTGGATGAGAGCCCGAGGGCAGCTTGGGGAGAGCTTTTCTGAAAAGTCCAGGCTTTTGCTGGAAGGAAGGGAAGCACTCGCTCCTCCTGGCTCCTCCTGGGAAGCGCCTTCGCTGTCAGATGAGGGCTGCGCGGTCCAGCCGGGCTTGTGAGTCCCGACTGAGCGGCCAAGGGACATGCTTCACAGACATGAGACCCTCCACCCAGGAGGTGGACCGTGACATCGTGTCGTCGTTCTGGCCGGTAGAGGTAGAGCTGAGAACAGCTCTCTGGGGGGTTTTCCTGAAGCACCAGCCGAATTACTAGTTTCTCAAGACCAGGCTCCAGCGGGGCCTTCCTGGGGGGCGTCTGCGATGAGCTCCTGCAGGGAAGCCGGGGGCCTGGAACACGTTCACGGGAGTGGGAGCGAGTCCAGAGCCCTGGTCAGATTTCCAGAAGGAACGGCGACAAAATCCCCCGTAAGAAACACCAGCCACTACGCTGCTCCATGGAGGCAGGCCTTGCCAACAGCCCGGTGTGTGGCCAGGGCGCCCTGCTCATTCATGCAGACGGTGGGTACCTCTGCGTTAACAATAACAGAATTTATAGCTGGTTATTGGAGGCTGGACACTGGCTTCATAAATGCTCTCTAAACATGTCACCTGTTATCTTCATCCTTAAACAACCCTGACAGCTGCAGAGTGTGCTCACCATGTTTTAAAACAGGAAGTGAGAGGTGGGACCTGCACATTAATGCGTGAATAAGACAACTAGACCCGACTCTTCACTGTCAGCAGAGGAACCTTTCCCTCCAAGTGAAACCTAGCAGAGAGCCTCGGTCAGTACACAAAAGAGGAATCGATTTGCGTGCAATTGTTTGCGTTTTCATATCCAAGATCGACTCTGAAGGCAGTTGGTGACCATGCAATACTTTCATCACCAAAACCTGTGAGTGGTGATTATAAAGAAGAGCGAGCGTCCTGTATCAGCTTGGACATCCCAGTCATTTCTGGGTTTGCGTTTGGGTTGCATGATGTGAAAACGATGTTGCATTGCCTAGAACAACTGCAAATAACCACAGTTTTCGAACAGCTCATCCTGCAATTTTGTGATGCTCTTCAGTGTAACTCCTCCGGAAGACTGGAGGCGGAGGAGCGGGAAATTACTTCAAGGTCGAATCACTAACATTATCCAACATTTGCTCTCCATCCTTAACGCTTAAATGTTCAAGTTGGAATTGGCTGATGAACAGGCTCGAATCCGTTTTAAAGGATCATTCTTTGGAAAGCAGTTCCCCAGCGCCTCTTCTAGCCGTGTGTGCTCAACACTGCCCGTCTGTAAAGGCCGCCCAAGGGCTCCCTCGCTGCCACAGCTTCAAATCAGCAAATATATTGTGTCTCCATTTCCAGTCGAAACTTCCGAGCCGTGTTCTCCTTGCTGACACTTTATCTTCAGTTTCCCGGGTGTCCAAAGACATTGAGATGCTAATACTAGTAGATGGACCTTCTTTGCTTTACCCTAAATATCAGCGAGATGCACATGATAGGGAGGCCAGGTTATGTCTGAGCTAATTTTAGCGAATGGCATTTCTTTATTGGAAACGGAAGTGTTTCTTGCCTCATTTGAATTATTTGTACTCACATTTTGCTATGGGACAGTCAACAAACCCCCTTTTCATGAAATGGAAGTTTCAAATCTCACTGCTCTACCCCTGCAGAGCTCTGAAAATATCTATCAGAAACGAGGAGGCTTAGTAAGGTGTGTCGCTTTATGACGTATCTATCACTGTTAGGAAAGGCGATGCATGCTCAGAACCATCGTATGGACTTGGGCCCCGAATGATAGAAAACTAAATACATTTTTCTGCAGCAGCTTTTTAAAAACCACTACTTCTAGCCAGGGGTTGTCAATTTAGAAATCTTTTCAAAGAAGCGGCTCTTGGTTGCATCATTTTGGGAATTGTCCTTTTGTTCTCTATTTCATTTAATTCTGCTCTAAGTTTTATGATTCCTCTTCTCCTGCCGAGTTTGCGCTGCTTCTGTTCTTTTCTAGTTCTTTAAGATGATTTCACTCACACGCAGGATACAAAACTGAAACTACAAATGAACAAACAAGAAAAGAAAAGCAAACTCATAGACACAGGCAGCAGTGGTGGTCACCAGAGGGAAAAGGGGTCGGGAGGGGACTGAAGGGAAAGGGACCGAATAGATGGTGACAGAAGATGATCTGACTGGGGGGGGGGGGGCACACGGTACAATGTACGGATGATGTACCACAGAATTGTATTCTTGAAACCTATGTAATTATCAACCAATATCACCCCAATAAATTTAATTTTTTAAATGGAAGAAAAGAAGAAAGTACATTCTTTGCCATTGTTCTGTCACTACAGCCGTCAGTAGATCACTGCCCACGTATTTAATGTGACAAAACTTTAAATACCCTTTCACGTTATTTCCTTCTCCAATGTTTTACAAGTGAAATGTTTCCTTCACATCGGCTTATGTAATGAATTACACAACCATTAAGGGGAAATCTGCAACACCCTTCCCTTTACCTAGTTATCTGGTTGAGATTTGATGTGACGTGGGACTTTAATGATATCTTGGGTGTCTGTTCTTGGGTTAGTCAGGACATTGGCCAGTGTGTTATTGTCATCACTGACAAAAATAACTATGTACTGAGCCCCTATCCTGTGCCAGGACTGTGCTTAATGCTGGAGATAGAACAGGAAATAAAAAAAAGAGCAGTCTAGGGTCTCATCCTAATGATTTTAATGAAAACCAAGCATATGTGTACCCTCTGAAATATTGCCACACGTTACTGAACGGGGTTTTCTTACCTTTCCTGTAAAGCACAACTCTTTCTCCGAAGAAGATTGGCCATACCAATGTGCAAATTAGATCCTCCAATCTCTACCCGCCTCTCCAACAATATTCTAAAACCCTGTGGGAACCTGTGGGACACAATCAGCCAATCCCTGCTTTGGATTTATCATCTTACCTACACTTGGTCTGCACTCTCTCATCTATTTGAAAAACAAGTGCATCAAGCACACCTCACACATCACAGATCCTTTTCATTCTGCTACTTAATTATCTAGCAGGGAGCGCTTTTTCTTCACAAAACCACACTTGCCATTTGAGCCACTAGTAAAATCGACATAGTCATTTAATGTTTTACTTACAAATATTCATTTCATAGCATATTTATTTCAGTGGGGAAGTTACATATAACAGCGTCACTTTTGTGTCTGACCACATGACATCAGTAACCAGCACTCTGCTCTCCCATGGCCACTCTTCAATGACTACTTGTTGAGTGTTTTCCAATCAAGTAATGATTTAAAATAAAATCTAGAACATTTAACCAATACTAGTATATACGTTAGATCATAGTTGTTAATGACAGTTCATATTGAGATAGATTGTCAATGCCTTTATATATTGCTCACGCATATTGATCATTTAGAGATAAACTCCTAAAAGATATATTTCCTTAAGGGTTCTATTAGAAATTGTACACTTAAAATCATTGTTAGAATATTGAACAGTAAATAATGAAACACACTTATTATTCCATATTACGTAACTAGAAAATCGGTCAGCGTTTGTAACATTTAACTGCAGGGGGTGATATTCCTGTAAGAACATAACAGTCACATGCATATTTTCAAAGACTAAACAGGAAACGAAAACAGAAGTCAGTACCAGTGACATAAAACAAGCCGCGGGCGGCAGTGTTTCCCCGAGTGCGGGGCGGAGCAGACAGGGGCATGTTTGTCTCCACGCTAATATTTCCCTTTTTCTCTGTGCAGGGAATTAGAGGTTTTTCTTAAACATGAAAGTGGTTTCCTCCTCCACATCAAAATGCCGTTGAGAGAAGAGACGTCATATTAGTTTGAATGATAAGACAAGAAAGATAATAGAGATGATTAAAGGGTGACACTTGTGGAGACGTGACTGCACCGTGATGAGGCCTGATTGAACGTGTGCATATCGCAGTGATCAGGGAAACACACCCCCGTGAGCTCCTCCCAAAACAAAAGCCCTCTAGCTTCTTGCTTGCTGGGTCCTCACAGAACAACAGGTTTCATTCCAGGGTTGCTCATTCCAGGGTTGTTCTGAGGAGAGGTGGCCAGACCTGTCAGGCGGACTGGTTTGGTCTCTTTGTGTGGTATTTATAGCCTGGTCTGGTTCATGTCAATCTTCGCTTTATTGGTATTCTCTTAAATCCTGAAATTTTACCCAGACTTCTTCTTATAAGCCATGTCTTCTCCCAGAAAACCCCAGGTATGTTTTCAGCAAAGGAAGAATTCCCTGCTTTTCCCTCACATTTTTATTTTCCCACTCGCCCCTCTATTGGGATGCTTGGTGTAAATTTCACCTAAGATCTCAAGTTCAACTTGAGCGTTGGCTGTTTATAGCTGTGCTTGCTTTTCCCCTCTCTCCTTAGTAACCAAAATAAACAAGAACCCCCCTCCCAGAGCCGGGGGACTGAATGCTCCGATAGCCATTGTTAGTAATGGATGTGGAAAAAAGCCATCAGTCACTCCCACGGCGCCGCGAGCTGTGGGCGCCGTGAGCTGTGGGCACCGGCTTCCAGGGAGAGGAAGTCCTTCCACCTCCACCGCGATGGAGCCAAGTCAACCGGCTCATAGCTTCCAAGATGCAAATGAGGTCATATTTGGTTTACCGATGCCTTTTTATTTTAAAAGATCTTCAACTTTCGTTTTAAAAATAAGTAGCTGCTGTGCTGTAACACCTAGAGGGTTCATGACCTCTTATTCCACAGAATCTTTCTCTGCTGGTGGGAGTTTGGATTATCATGAAATAAATGCCAAGAAAGCAAACCAGAGGTGGTGGGGACCTCACTACACATCTTAGTAGGAGAGGAAAACAAATAAGCGATCTGACATAGAAACGTAAGGTACACGAGTCTATCCGTGCCATCTGCTGAAGGTCAATAACATATCAATGTCTTTTTCTCAGTAAACACGGTGGGTAGAGACGGAAGGTGGTTTAGTGGTTTATTCCAGTCACACGGCCGCGCCCGCCCGAAAGGAGGCTGCAGGGAAGGCAGCGGGTTCTGAGGAGCTGATCACCATCTGGGGCCAAAACCATACAGAACGCTTGTCTCTGAGCTGCCTGAGAAGGGCTGGATGGAGACTGAGAAAAGAGTTGCTGTAAAGATGTATCTTTAGTTTATTCACTCTGATCACAACTAATGATAAGACGCATAAAGAGACTCGTACTTCAACTCTTGAGCATCCAAGAACTATAATAGCATTTTAAGAATTAACACCAAGTGAGGAATATAAATCTAACAAAGAATTTGTTTTTGTGGCACGTCACATCCAACATTTCTTGGTGGCTTTTTCCCTAAGTGTTAAAGTCGGGAATCTGCTCACTCAGTTTTCGGGCGGAGTGTGGATGGCTGCCTTTGAGTGCTGTTTGTATTTCTGCTAAGGAAGCAAATCCAGTTATTGTTTTCTAGTTTTGAATGGCTAAATTTTTACATTTCATGTCATTTAATTTTTAAGTCACAAATTATTATACGTCAATGAGTTAACTAAAGGAGTTCTCAATACATTTGTGGGCTTTTTGTTTTTTGGGTTTTTTTTTAGGAAAACAGACATACTTTTATTTCAAGTTTTGTCATTCTTATTCATGCATTCAATGATATAAGAATTTTTAATTATAAATGTCGCATTAACCTTAATATAGATATAGATATAGATATAGATATATAGATATATATAGATATTTTCCCACAGATTAATTTCATACTGAACCCTGCCTGCCTTTTCCTAAGTGACTCGGATGTGCAATGCAGTATTTGCCCAGCCTTTCCTATCCACCTCTTCTAGTCGTAAATACGTTTCATAATTTCCTCTCCTGTGATTGAACCACTTCTGTGATCCAGTCTTTATGTCTGATCCCCAATCCTTTTTATCCCAAATGCCACCTTGGCTTTTGTGTGTGTTTTTTTCAAATATGATAATTATAGGTGTGGTAAAAATATCTAAATTGACATTTAATCTTTAATCACTTTATCCTGTTTGTTATATTTATTCCCCTACCAACCAGACAGTAAATTATTACTTATTTAAAGATCTTGCTTTCATAGTCTAAGTGTCTAATATCTTCATAGTTAGACCAATTCTTAAGTCGTCTGTCGCCCAATATGCCACATGCTAAGCACTGGAAATTCACATGACTTACTTTATAAAATAAGTCTTCATTTTCCAAAGGGTTTACAAAGTCTTAGTAATAAACTCCCCTATTGCACTTTAATCATAACTTGTTTAATTTTCAAAACCACTTTTCAGAAACTTGTAAATTGAACTCTATCCCTCGTTGAACATTCCGAACAGATAAGCTTAAGTGTAAAAAGGCCAGAAAGAAAACCGTAGGGAACAGAGAGCAGTGGGGTTGACCCCTTGTCCTGGACCTCCAGGGTCATTACAGGAGGTCCTGAGCTCTAAGCAATGCTCAAATAAGCTATCATTTTAATACGTGTGGATCAGATTCCAAAGGACTATAAGCACTCTCATGATTAATAAGCCTGGAATGTATTGAAGATTTTATACCCTCTTAATGGCTTGCGCTTTTATCTGTTTTCTCCATCGATGTGCACGGAGAAATTCCCGGGATCAAGTGGGGTTTGTAAAAATGATTATTGTTCAAAGAGGTACTTTTATTTGGCAAGTGTGGGAACACATATTTAAAGTTCACATTGTTGCCACAGGGAATGGACCTGCAAAGAGAGTTTTACTGATGAGCAGAGCTATTGCTAGTGCCCAAGTTCAAAGACACTGCTGGCCCCGGGTTCTGCGGGGAGCCCTGGCTGGGAGGCTGTGTGCCCGCGCTGGCCCTCACCGCGTCTGCGGAGGCCCCTCCGGTCGGGGAGGTTCCTGGGGTTTCTTCTCCCCGCGGCCCGGACGCAGCCTGTGGGTCTGCCCTGAGCCACGAGGCTTCCTGCCCGTCCCCGACCCGCGTGCCCTGTAAAGTGGTGGCTGGTGTGTCCGTGAGCAGAGAGTCTGTAAAACACAAGTTTGTGAAAGATGTTTCTCAGCGTCTTTGAGAGCACTTCAAAGAGCCCTGCGATTTCCCAAACCCTTTGAACCAGCCCCACTTCAAACTAAGAACGAATTTCACGTTATTAAAATTTTATATGAAGCTGGCAAAAAAAAA
Source organism: Myotis lucifugus (assembly GCF_000147115.1). Taxonomy (NCBI): domain Eukaryota; kingdom Metazoa; phylum Chordata; class Mammalia; order Chiroptera; family Vespertilionidae; genus Myotis; species Myotis lucifugus. The sequence continues at coordinate 10,799 of NW_005871482.1, forward strand.
AAAAGCCCCTTTTTCAAATAAGGGCAAATGTTTGTTGAAATATCAAACCTCGTATCTAGGAACAGCTAAGTGTTTATGGGTTTCATTGAGTGGACGGTTCAGCCGACGGGTTGATAACCTCATACAAAGAAGCAGAAGCGAAATGGCCTAACATGTCGGTGTCGCATCTGCTGACGCATCCCGTGAGTATCACTGATTTTGATGCCAAAGAATTTCAAAACATCAAGGGTGACCTTTGGGGATTAAATCTAACCTTTGGGGAAACTGGGCGAGAAAACCTGTCATAATTAATTGTACTTTATCATTGTCTCCCAGTCTGCCTGTCTCTGAAGTTAACTCCCCGCGTACAATTGTCCGCATCAGAGCCCTTAGAAGCTACTCTTCATGCAGCGGGGCGTCTCCCGTCATCTTGTTGACTTAGGGACGCTGGTCCTGCTCCTCTGGGACTGAGGTCGACTCTTTCCCAAGGAGCCGCTGCTGCCTTCGGTCTGAACTGCGTCTGCATCAAGGCAGGGCGACTCCAGGGCACCTGCCTCAGTCTGGGTTCGGGAGCCCCTAAACCAGACCACGGTGGGCTCCGTTTCTGCCACGCCCCAAGCTCTGAGCGGACAGGTGATGACAAGGCAGGGTTTTTAAAAATATACAGGAATAAAATCTAGCCTGGCTGCACAGTTATTCTTGATGTTTTCCAACCCATCTGTCCATTAAACACATTTCCTGTTTTTTTCTAACGTTCATGGACACTGAACCTCCTTTCTTCGGGATGAGCGTACGCTGATACTTCTGCCCCAAATTCGTAACGTTTCCTGGAACTTTCTCCTCGCTCCTGGAAACCGTTGTCAATCAGTCCGTCTCTCACAGGCTAGATGCATTTTAATTTTTAAAAGGTCTTCAAAAATTGATTTCTGTTTCCATTATGGTAAAATTTTCTTGTGGTTTGAGCAGAAAACATAATGAGTGTGATGTGAAGGAAAGGGATACGAGGCACTGAGGAAGAATTCATGTCGTGTGACATCTTGCTTCTCTCCAGGCCCTTGTTTTATGCTGTATCTGATTTGCATCTCCTTCCTGGAAAGCCAGGTTACCACCCTCTACTGCTTTGATTTGTTTCTTAAAATGCTGAAGCCACTTACGGTGGGAGGTGGGGCGCCAGGCGTGGAATTCCCAGTGGAAGGAGGCACAATCCACCAAAAATCGTTTTTTAAATAATATTTGATCATTGTTGTGTAGCTCTAGTTCCTGGAATCCAAATTCTTATTGTCCAAATCCTTGTTCATATCTGAGATAGGGATAAAAACTTCTTCGGAATCCAGAAATGAAAGTCCTTATGTAAACATACTTTCAGCAACACTCAGGAGTGTTTAAGACTTTCTCTTGGATAATGTTAAACACCAGGACCGGGTAGATCGGAACCTCGTTTCTTGCCCCTCCTCCACATGACTGCTCGAAGCTCTGACTGAACTGGTCATCATAACTGATGACATTGAACTCTTGTTGGTAGAGACTAAGACCAAAGGCCTAGCCCAGCGCTTCAGGGGGCAAAAGGCTAGAAATGACTGTTTTCCACCACTGCTTCCCAGTGGACGGTCAGCAGGAAGAAATATGAAAGCTGAGTCATATTATCCCCGTGCTTTAGACATGGAAAGTCATTTCTAGATCATCCAAACTCTGCATTTTATAAATGAGCAGAGAGTGGACATCACAGAGCCACTTAGATATTCTGACTCAACAGAACAGTGAGCTTTGTATTCTACCACGAAGCTTCCCACCGTAATTGTAAAGTTGCTCTTGGATATCACCCACTTGCTTTCCTTGGTTCTTCTTTCCATTTTTCTGTTATTCAATGGGGCCATTCAAATTAGCAGGCACCACAAGTTAGCTCTGCAAATCACTTGCCTAGATTATTAAAGTAGCTTTTCACCCAGCCAGTGTGGCTTGGTGGTTGAGCATTGACCCAGGTACCAAGAGGTCTCCAGTTCAATTCCCAGTCAGCGCACCAGCCCAAAGGAAGGCTCGATCCCATGGCGAGGGGGCGGGGGATGCAGGAGGCAGCCGATCAATGATTCCCTCTCATCACTGATGTTTCCATCTCTCACCCTCTCCCTTCCTCTCTGAAATCAATGAAAATACATTTTTTTTAAATGGCTTTTCAACTGTGTTACCTCTCTCCCTTCTATTCTTCATTTTACACATGACTTCCCGATCAGTAGTCCTAAATATGAATTTGATTATGGCTGACACTCTCTTAGCCCACATCTTTCAATGATACTCTACTGTCAAAGATAAATACCTCCTTCCTAGTAGGAAACAATCTGTCCATATAATATATCAGTTAGTTAAAGTGGGAAAACTCAATGGAGATTGAAGGCAAAAAATTAGTTTTCCATAATTTTTTCCCAAGAACAAAACAAAGGAAACTTAGTAATCATTGAAACAAGTAGTTATTTCCTTACTATAATCAAGAATGTTTAGCCTAAGCTACTAGCTGATTTCATCTTTAATGGCAAAACATTGATGCCTTTAAAATTTTTAATTTAGAAACAAGGCTAGATATGACAAATTTAGATATTTTAGTCCAGGTGTTGGATATAAAACATAAGGAAGGAATATAGCACCTTCTGATTCTATTTCTTTTACTCTTTCCAGGGGGTCATAATGCCTCTGAAATTTCTTTATAGAAAAAAAAAACCTGCAGAATATACTTTGTAGTTTTTGTTTGGGGCTTATGTTTTACGTTTTTTTAGATTGCATGTTTAGATTACGTTTATTTGATTGGCTGATTGATAGGACCAAGGAGGACTTTCCACCATTTTGTACCTCCTGGGCCTGAGGATGTGAGAAAGAGGGCAGAGTCCTGATGTCTATAATTTACCATTTTCTGAAGCTAAGAGAAACAGCAGTTATCTGCCGACCTCGTTAGTGCGTAGCCACCGATACCAGACCGCAGTCCCCAGCGCTGATTCTTCTCACTTCAGTTCCACGGGGCCGAGCGGGCTGGTAAAATGTTTATGCGGGCCAGGAAATATCCCCCATAAGGTCCCTGCTTTCATCACACAGTTCTCTGAGGCCCAGTGTCCTGGTTTCCAGTAGTGGTTCTGCACAGTCCCTCCTATAAAGTGAGCATGTAGTAATGATGGTGTTTTAACACACATGAAATGTGAAATGCCCGTAAAGACAGATGCCACTCTGGTATGGCCTTACTCTCGTCGTTCCCTAAATGGCATGGAAAAATAAAATGACATGGATTATTTGAAAAGAACCCAAATTATGTACCTTAGACTCGCCCCTCCTTGGGGTAGTAAAATCAAGCGGGTGCCCCTGTGCTGTTGAACCACAAGGGCGCAATCCCATGTCAGAAGCATTTCTAAACGTTCCCTAGTTGAACCCACTTTCAGTATTAAGGCCATATTCATAATAAAAAGTCCACACTTTATGTTGACATTCTGCAGACTTATTCATACAAAGTAAAACTGTATTTAAAATGAGTTACTGTTCCCAGCTGTTTTTCTATTCAACAGTCTTTTTTTAATCATCTTTTCATTGCTCATTGGACTTTGCCTATAAAATTTTAAGAAGCTACCTTTAAAATAGGTACGTACACTAGAACTAGCCTCTTAAATAGGATTTAATGTAACTATTGATGGCATGACATGTAGTAATAAAAAATACAGTCCTTACTGCAGCACAACTGTAGTTGTTTAGTTCATGCTTCATACATGGTTTGTGTAAAATTTACTTACGAGAATGAAAGAGTCAATTCTCTTTTAGCGAATTTGAGTTACATTGTAGTTAGACTATGACTCCAGAATTTCATCAATATTTTAAAATGTCGTTATTTAGTATACATTTTTTCTGTTACTGAGGAAACCATTTTTTTCTTAGAAGATATATGAATAAGTAGATGAATAATCAGAGTTATAGGGAGTATAATTATAGGGAGTATAAGATATACCAATAAGTAGATGAATAATCAGAATTATAGGGAGTATAATGTTTTGAGCAAAGAATATAGAATTCATAATTGTGTCCACTATTAACTAACCCAGGTGTCAAGCAAATGAACAAAGAAGAGTGAATGGCATTTTAGAATGTTAATAAATTTAACACATAGCAAGGTAGATACATTTTCACCATATTAGGGCTTGGGAACAAAATCTTCACGTCTATATTGTTTTGTTCTTAAAGCATGCATCTAAATATGTTTTCCAAAGGACTTTTTAAAAAAATATGCCACTAGTATACTTAATTCGCAATTCAATCACAAAAGCCAGATGTTTGTTTTTAATCTACAACTTTAACTTTTATTCACATTCATCTACGTGAATGTAATTGGCAGCACACACAAATATATTTCTCCTCTACCAAATCATTTTTATGCCAAATTCTGCCTCCTTGATCTCCATATGATGACAGATTTTGACCTATCAGTCTAACTGTTCCTTGTAAAACTTTCTCTGAGCTTTGTTGCCTCATGATATCCTACTTATATTTTCCATCTTCTAGATATTTCCTACTTCCCAACTGCCACCTTCATTCTTGGAGCATTTAGCCCCACCACTCTTTTTACCTCACCAGTCTACTCAACATTAGATCAGAATACACTACTAGAAATTCAACAATGTTTGATGTAAAAAATCTTTCCCTTTCCTCAACTTAGTTAACTAAGTTCAAAAATGGAAGGGTCAATTTGAGCATCTGGAAAGAATGGATAGGGTCCAACAATGAAAGAATTAGAGTAGAGGTTACAAACTCAAATGCCTAGAGAGAACAAGCAAGTACCAATAATGAACAAAGCAGGCTCTGTCTGGGGCATTGGGGAGTGGCAGGGACTGTGGCTCACTGGAGAGCACACGTTCTATCTGGAGAGCTTCTGTGAGACTCAACCCCAACCAATTAATTTTGGCTACATCAATTCCAAACCCCTGTACTCACGGTCCTTAAAAGTTACAACTAACTTAATTTAAGACGGGGAAAACCTGTGCAGGCAATTACATTCTGACACCTCTGAATCAGAAGCATTTTTTATTTTAGAGAGATTCGTAGGCTAGCCAATGACCTTATGAGTTTTGGGATACTGCTTGTAAAAGTCAAATCAATTAATGTTCCCTGATAGGCATGGTAGGCACTGATGACTTTAATGAGGTAAGGAGACCATTTGTGAAACCAATAATTACATTTGACAACTCAGATATAAACAGAACACTAATGATAGTGTTTTCTCATTAAATCAGACACACAAAGTTGTGTGGGCTCTTACAGGTCACTTAGTTAACTCTCACCCAGTCCAAACTCCTCTTCCCTACGTCCCTGAGGGAAGAATGCCCTTCCTTGCCTTGAATATTTCCAGGAACAGGAAGCTACCAGCCCTTCCAGCAGCCCATGCCACTACGGAATGACCACAGGGGGGTCTCCTCCATACCCGGCTCTGGAACCCATCTCCCACGGGTCCCCAGACTCCCCAGACCTGTGCAGAGTAAGGGTGCTACTCTGAGGACCATTCATTTGCTGCACATGTGGCTCATCCTGTACATGTCTCTTTTAATCTTCACAATAACTCTCCTAATCGGCTATGATTATTCCCATTTTTTAAGTAAGGAATTGAAACTGAAAGAAGTTAGGGAATCAACCCAAGGGTGAACAGCTGAATTAAACACAAGTCAGTTTTATTCCAAAACCTTCAAAAGTATGGAGTCCAAATCACTACCCTTTTGATTCTGAATCTCTACTCAGTCGCATGGCATATACCTTATCTATAACTGAAAAAAAAATGTGTACCTAGAAATTTGAAGGACAGTATTGATTTTTGCTACAACTGTATATACACTATGTAGATTGATGAAGTTTGCTAGTTGGAAAATTGTACTGAAATATGCAATAACCATTTGGGGTTTTGTCTCAAGCATGTCAGGTTGATTAATATTTTTAAAAATCAATCAGTGTAAAAAAATCAGTGTAATTCATCATATTAACAGACTTAAGAAAAATCATATGACCTCTTCCATATGTGCAGAAAATGCATTTGAAAATTTAGCTTTCATGCATGATATCTCAGCAAATGTATAATTGACAGGAACTTCCTTAAACTATTGAGGAACATCTACAAAAAAACTACAATAGACATTATACTTAGCGGTGGGGGATTGAATGCTTTGCTTCTAGGGTCAGGAACAAGGCAAGGTTGAACTCTCTCAACACGCCTAGTCAACATCACACTGACATTTCTAACAGTTCAACAGGAGAGAGAAAGAGGGGGAACATCATACAGATTAGAAAGGAAGCCAGAAAACTATCTCTATTTACCGTTGACATAACCGCTACGTAGAAAATCCCAAAAAATCTGCTAAAAACCTCCTGGAACAAATGAATGTCCTTAACAAGTTTGCTGCCTGAAAGGTCGGTGAGCATCTGAAAGTCCGTCACATCCCTACAGAGACAGCAATGAACACTGGAAGTTACACATTTTTTAAAAAAAATTTTACAGTAGCCCCACCAGCATAAAATACCTCCATATAAATCTAACAAAATAGGTGCTGGATCTTTACAATGAAAACTAAGTGGTCTTATTTAGAGACCTAAAGAAGGAGAAATAGACTTTTTATATTTTGGAAGAAACAATGTTATTAATAAGATGTCTATTTTCCCCAACTTGATCTGTAGAGCCAGTGCAATCCAAGCAAAATCCAAGCAGGTATTTTTGCAGATTCAGATTAGCTGGTTCTACATTTTATATGGAAATGCAAAAAAAAAAATCAAATAGCTGAAACCATTCTTTAAAAGCTGAACAATACTGAAGAATTCACACTATGCAATGTCAAGGTCTACTCTAAAACTTTAATAATCATGACAGCATGCTATTAACAAAAGGATAGGTGCAGATATCAAAGAGGACATTAGAGGGAACTTGGAAATTGACACATAGGAATATAGTCAACTAATGTTCTAAAAACCAGACTTTAATTTTCTCGAGCAGCTTAAGATTGCTGGCAAAATTTAGGGGACAGTACAGAGATGGCCCACGCATCACCCGCCCCACACATAGGTAGCTGCCCCCACGGTCGACACCCCACCAGGGGGATGCATTTGCTACAAGTGATGAGCCTCCCTGGACGGGCGTCACCGCCCAGCATTCACAGTTCCCATGACGGTCACTCGGCGTCGCGCAGCCTGTGGTTTTGGACAGATGTATAATGACATGTGCAAAAACTCGGTCAATTCCAATCAGGTCTGCAGTTAATTTGTAGATTGGACCAGGGATGATTTCTTAATTTTGATGAATGCTCCACGGTGTGTAAGATGTTCACATTAGGAGAAGTGGAGGGAAGGGTTTATAGAATGAAGGTATAAAGATGTAGTAAGTAAATAAATAAGATCAGGATATTGGGTGCTTTCTCATCTCTGTGACAATACATAAAATCAGATAGATTTTTCCTTAAAATTCCTCTTGAAGGCAGCAATAAAAACATCTATTGATTTAAATACAACACATGAAATAAAATTGTAAATACCAACACAGCTTTACGTTTTCTGAGCGACTATGCTTTTCTGCTGTATAACATCAAATTATTCAAAGGAACAAGTTTATGGGTGCGTACATATCATTAGAATCATTATGTCCTTAAAATCCATGTGGATTTTAATAAGGAAAAATAAAGCTCACCAAGAAACAATTAGTGTTTGATTACCTACGTAGCTTGTCAGAAAAAGCTTTTTCTTTGCGGAATATGAATTTGTTTCAAGTCATTTGGACGCACGCCGCCCGGGAGACGTCTCCCTCCATTTCGTTCTCCGGAGTCTGGGAGGTGGGACCGCGGCGACTGCGCTGCAGACAGCGCTCAGATGTGGAGGCATCTCCGACAGGAAGAGGGTTAAGAAGTTAAACCACAGGAACAATGATGCACAGTGAAAGGCATGTTCCTTTTCATTCCGACGGTTTAAGCTGGAAGAGCTGTCACGGGGAAGAATGGATGTTCTTTGAGTCATGGGTGGCTACGTAAATCACAGCTTATCCTGCCGCTGGGCCCGCAGCTAAGGCCGCCCCGCACCCTGACAGTCCCTGCAGGGAGCTGGCTGCTCCGGGCAGACATGCCAGGGGGATTATCCGCAGCAATTACAAACTTTCTTCTGTGTCGGTTCCTGATTTTTAAGTCGATTGGCTTGTAATTTTAACTTTTGCCTATTGCTATCTTTAATCTCAGTTAAGATGGAATTCACAGTCGTCAGAATTAGAAAGAAAACAAGACAGGTTTTGAACCGAACTTGAAAAACATCTCCGCTGTCGCTAGACGCCGTGGATGGAGATGGGGATGGCGAGGGGGGAGGCCACACAGACACCGGGGGTCCCCGCCGCCAGGGCTGCAGGGGGCGGCCATCGCCAGGACTGCCCAGGGGATGAGGTCCGAGCGAAGACGTTCGGATCAGGTTCAGATGTGCTTGAAACTCTGTCCGAGCACCTGGGGACCCAGGGAAATTGGACAGGATTTGCCCCGGGGCGTGGCCAGAGGAGGATGTTCGAGTGACAACGTGAGGTTGGGCTCTTAGTCCCATGTGTGTTACCTGCCAAAGCGGGCCTGCATCCTGGGTTTGCTTTTGTCCTCTCGGGACATGGTGAGAGCTGAAGGCTGCCTCCCGGGGAAGATGCGGGGCCTTCCGCTCAGGGCCCTGCCAAGCGCCATCCCTTCAGCCTCCTCTGCCCAGCGCAGCGCATGTCCCAGCACCGGGCCGGTGCCCGTCCAGGGTCCGCTATGGCTCTGCTCCGTCTCAGAGCAGGGTCCCCGCCTCTGCCTTCGAATTCAGCCTCCTGGGACTCCATGAGCCCGTCCCACCCAGGGCCCTGCCCATGGCCCTGCTACCCATGTTCATGACTGGCCAGTGCCCCCCGCTTCCAAGTAAACACACACACAAGACCGGGGAGCAGTAAGTGCCCGGAAATGATGGAAAAGGTTACAATGCATCAGTGCACTGGAGAGGGACTGAGTTTCTGCTCGGATGCTGTGTAGACGCTGTCTTTGAGGAAATGACTGTTAAACTGACAGCTCAAGAAAGCGTCTGCTGGGAGGGAGCATTCCGGGAGGCGGGACAGCTAGGACAAAGGCCCCTCGTGGACAGGGGGAAGGTTCCAGAACACGGTGTCTGGAGGAGAGTAGGAGGGGGCAGGTGCTGAGAGATGTGGGTGGAGCCGTGGACAGGAACTTGTGACATGGAACTCGGTGGGCCAGCGTATGGAGTTCTACCCACAATAGAAAGCCACGGGGGTTCTGACGTGGGCATGGTGTCACTTATTTTCATTTGGAAGGGTCACTGTGGACTTAAAGGGACAGGGCACCGGGGCCTAGAAGACGCGTTTAGATGGCACTGCAGCGACCAGGAAGGAGGAGGGTGTCCTTTCCCAACCTCACGCAGGTGGCCGAGCCCCTCCTGATGGACACATCCCTCGTGTAGATCCGCTAGTGCAGCGGTTCTCAACCTGTGGGTCGCGACCGCTTTGGGGGTCGAACAACCCTTTCACAGGGGTCGCTTAAGACCATCGGAAAACACATATATAATTACATATTGTTTTTGTGATTAATCACTATGCTTTCATTATGTTCAATTTGTAACAATGAAAATACATCCTGCATATCAGATATTTACATGACGATTCATAACAGTAGCAAAATTACAGTTATGAAGTAGCAACGAAAATAATGTTATGGTTGGGGGGTCACCACAACATGAGGAACTGTATTAAAGGGTTTCGGCATTAGGAAGGTTGAGAACCGCTGCGCTGGTGTCTTCTGACAGGTTAGAGGCAGGTCTTGCTGGGCTCTCCTTTCAAGCTGCTTTGAAAAATATCTGCTTTGATGAATCATATCTTGATTTATGGTTTACCCCTCAGCGAGCATTTCTTTTCTAATTCTCACAAGGCATTTTTGTTACAGCATGTCCCTGCCCTGCCTATACTATCAACTCCAAGCATGGACACACTTGCTAAAAATAAAATTATTTTAAAGAACAATTTCTTTAAAATATTTGTGGAAGTAGGGGAGTTAGGGATATTGAAAGCATTAAAGGTAATATCATCTTAAATTGATGTAAAAACTTTCATAAGATCTACACCCTTAAGACTAGACATCACTTCCAACTTCCCCCAGTCTTGTCTCTTCTGGAAGCAGAAGTCCACTCTGTAGTGTCTCGGTAATTTCTCGTGTCTTCAGATTGCTCGGAGAGGTGGGGCGAAGCGATGGCACAGGCACGGGCTACCGAGAAAGGCCGCCTGTGTCCAATTAGAGTACAGTTGGGAGGGGCCCTGTTGACCCAGCCACTGCTGTTGTGCTCGCTGGAAAAGGAGGACTCCTTTAGCAACATACTCCACTCCCAGCTGCCAGGGCATTGCTGTAATGTATGGATATTTTAAGAACCAAATACTTTACTGCCATCTGCCTGAAGTTTGTCTAAGTAAATACCCAAACACATGTGTCTCAGTTAATACCCAAACACCCCACCCGTCCTGCACCCCATGCGCATGCACGGCAGTGCTGCTCAGCTCTTCGAAAGAGGAGCCACAGAAACGAAGAAAGGAAAGACAGAGAGTGAAAAGGAGCAGCGGTACGACGGGCCAGGGAATACTTCCTGGAGGAGGCAGACCTGCCTTCTCATCGTCAGCAAAATGTCTTCAAACTGCCCTGAAGGTCAAGTGCGTTCATCTCACTTGTTTGCAACCCGTGAAAGAACAAAATCGCATTCTGAGGACAGGAACCCTGGACAGGGAGAGACCCACGGGTTTGGTAACATCACAAAGTCGAAGCCAGAATCCATAATACACTCCCCTGCCTGCCTCCCCACCCGACTATGCTGTTTTCTCACGTTCCCCTGCCTTTAGGGTCTCAAAATTAATGTGTTCCTCCAAATAGGCCACTGTTAACCCTGACGCGAGTCATTTCATAGTGTAAAACCAGAGACGCTCAGCATTGTTTAATCCATCAGGCCCGTGCCCTCCCTGGTCAGGTAGACACCCAGGCTCCCAGGGCCCGCAGCGCTGCTTCCCGCCCGCCGGTGCGGGGCCTGGTGTCCTTCCTGCGGGAGAGAGGGGACAGCGCCCATCGACTTTCCGGTGAAGAGGTGGCACTACCAGTTCCGGCACGTGAGACGCTGGCTGTCCAGAATGACAGCAGCAACCGGCAGTCGGAAAAGTACAAAGAAGAAAAACTCAGCCCAGTGTCTGCTGTGTTTCACACTGAATTACAACACACGCATCCCCCATTCTCCCTGGACGCGCGGCAGACGGGAGTGCCACTGGCCATGGACTTCAGGATTTAGAAACTCCCACGAAGTGGGGAAAACACTAGGGTTCACTGTGGACGGAGCCAAGAAAGCCCCTGCTCCCGAAGGAAAGCTGAGGGGGGCTGTGTGTTTGCAGGTTTGTTCATTTTCTGCTTTATTTCTCTTTGCCTGTCATCCTGGATAATCTCAATTTCTCAGACAACAGAACACTTAAAATCAGTGTTCCTCAGAAAGCAACTTCCATTTCTCACTGTTCAGAGTTGAAATTCAGAAACGAGGGTCAACATTTTCATTTCAATGGGGCAATATCCTACTAGTCCAGACATCTTGGGCCAGAAATGTTCTTCTACGCTTAGTTTTCTATGGGTCTAACCAGCCAGTCCTTTTATTTCCAACTCACCTTTTCTTCTGGTTATAAACTTACACACACACACACACACACACACCCATGCTTAGCTGAATATCTCAATTCCAGGGGAGAAATTATTTTACAAAGTTTCAACAAAAAGTTATGAAACAGTGCCATTACCAGCTTCTCTGCCCATTTTCTAATGTCCCATAAATTCATGTCTCTATTATTTTCTTTTCCTAGCTTTCTGTATAGAACTAATCCCTCATTTCCTCAAATTTTAATGGAAATGTCTGTTCTCAAAAATGGGAAGGGGTAGGCAAATATGATGTCCTCCAAAGAAGCTATTCTATTTTTATTTGATTATTAAGGATATTAATTTCACAACTAATGCTAAAGACTCTCCATGAAGCATTTAATAAGGATATTTTGTTGTTCTCCTAGGGCAAGGAAACAAAGGAAAAAAATGAACAAATGGGACTACATCAAACTAAAAAGTTTTTGAACAGCCAAAGAAACCATCAACAAAATGGAAAGGGAACCCACTGAATGGGAGAGCATATTTACCAATGACACATCTGATAAGGGGTTAACTTCCAAAATGCCTAAAGAACTTATACAGTTCAACACCAGGAAGACAAGCAATTCAATTATAAAATGGGCAAAGGGCCTGAATAGACATTTTTCCAAAGAAGACATACAGATGGCCAAATGCTCAAAGTCACTAATCATCAGAGATGCAAATTAAAACCACGATAAGATATCACCTCACCCCTGCCAGAATGGCTATCAGCAATAAATCAACAAACAGTAAGTGTTATTGAGGGTGTGAAGGAAAGGGAAGCCTCTTGCCGTGCTGGTGGGAATGCAGACTGGTGCAGCCACTGTGAAAAAACAGTGTGGAGTTTCCTCAAAAATTGAAAATGGAACTGCCTTTTGATCCAGTGATTCCACTTCGGGGAATATATCTGAAGAATCTCGAAACACCAATTCAAATAATGTATGCACCCCTATGTTCATTGCAGCATTATTTACAAGAGCCAATATCTGGAAACAGCACAAGTGCCCATCAGTAAATGAGTGATAAGAAACTGTGGTGCATTTACACCGGGGAATACTACATGGCAGTCAAAAAGAAGTAAATTGTACCTTTTGCGATGGCATGGAAGAACCTGGAGAGTATTGTGCTAAGTGAATAAGCCAGTCAGAGAAAGACAACTATCATATGATCTCACTGATATATGGAATCTAAGGAACAAAATAAACTGACGAACAAAATAGAACCAGCGGCATGGATACATGGAACAGACGGGCATGTCAGAGGGGAAGGGGGGCAGGGGACTGGATGAAGGAAGGTAAAAAGATTAGACAAAGAATTTATATGCCGAGCCCATGGACACAGACAGCAGTGTGGTGATGGTCAGAGGGAAGAGGGGTGGGTGGGGTGGGCTGGGGCTGGGGCTGGGTGGAAGTGGGCAAAGGCAGGGGAGGGGGGGGGGACAATGGAAACATCTGTAATAGTGTCAACCCTAAAAATGAAGTTTAAAAAGTGATTGCATGCCTCCTATGTTCAAGAACACTGTGCTGCCAATTCACCATAGCTAAGATTTGGAAACAGCCTAAGTGCCCATCAGCAGATGAGTGGATTAAAAAATGGTGGCACATCTACACAATGGAATACTACGCTGCTGTAAAAAAGAAGGAACTCTTACCATTTGCAACAGCATGGATGGAACTGGAGAGCATTCTGCTAAGCGAGATAAGCCAATCAGAGAAAGATAAATATCACATGATCTCACTCATCTGTGGGATATAATGATCAATACATACTGATGAACAAAAATAGATCCAGAGACAGAGAAACACTGAACAGACTGTCCAACCTCAGAGAGAAGGCAGAGGGGGAGAGGGGTAAAAGATCAACCAAAGGACTTGTATGCATGCATATTAGCATAACCAATGGACACAGATACTGGGGCGGTGGGGGCTCATCCTGGGGGTTGGAAGTGGCCTGGGGGGGGTGGTCAATCTGGGAAAAGGGAGGCTTATGTAAGAGTTTAAACAATAAAAAAAAAAGAACACTGTGCTGCAGCTGACTTACCCCAATGGCCTTTGTTTCCCAGAGAGACCTACATTTCTGGGATGAGAGTGCGGGAGGATGAGACCTCACTTTGTGGTTTTCGATTTTGTTCATTTGCTGCATTTTACTGTAGACCAACAGTATGTTGTCCATTGAGTTGTAAGAAATCAGGGACAAAGCTGTACCTCCAACTATAAACCAGACAAGAGCCGTGGCGGTGGTGGCTCAGCGGTTGCCAGCGCTGGGCAGAAAGTTGGCTTTGTCACAGGCTGCTGTCTGCTCTCCTGGATTCATTTCCTTGGAAGGGGTGTGGGCGATTTTAAGTGCAATTAAACTGTATTATGTAAGTCAACCATCTTAGCCACGGCAGGTTAGAAAGCGAAATACTTTCATAACTTGTTTGATACTTACTAAGCCTGAAGATGTAACTTATTTGGACACTAACTCAAGAGCATTAACCTGTCATGATTAGCTTATCCCAATGCAAAACATGTGCTACAGTAGAGATTGCTTTTTGAAGATACATGCACGCGCATGTGTACACCCCCGCCACACACACACACACTGAATGCTAAAGCCTTATGAAGTTTGATTAAGGTGAGATAAAATGTAAAATGTCAAACAGGCTACATAAGAAGGTACTTAAAATATTCTTCATGATGAGAATGCTCGGATTATGTTTGAATATGAACACAAGGGTGGGGAAGGGAGGACATCTGTAATACCCTCCACAATACAGGTTTTTCAATTAAGTGAATTTGTTGTTACACAATAGTAACTTAATACCAATACTTCACATTTATTTAGCACTTTTAACTTTTACAAGCACTTTCACATCTATTATCACTTGGAGTGCGGGTGAATTTCCCGCCAAAATATAAGATGGCTCTGTCTTTTGGTTTTGTTCCATCCACCAAAAGGGTGGATTACAAACAAATATTTGGTAATACGCAGTTACAATCGGCCCGAGTTTACACGTTTCCCGCACTCCACCGCAAATCTATATGAACCGAGTTAAAGACGGCTCCCGCGGAGTACGCGCAATTCACGCGAGCCGACTTAACTCGTTATGTGTACTTTTATTCAACACAAAATTGTCATTGTAGTGACTCTTAAACCACACATAATTTAAAGAAACACTGAAATATATGAAACACTGAAATGCTTATAGTAAAACAGACTTCTGAGAAGACCCTTCAGCATTTCATGTAATATTGCTTTGGTGGTGATGAACTCCTTTAGCTTTTTCTTGACTGTGAAGCTCTTTATCTGACCTCCAATTCTAAATGATAGCTTTGCTGGGTAGACTAATCTTGATTATAGATCCCTATTCATCACTTTGAATATGTCTTGCCACTCCCTTCTCTCCTGCAATGTTTCTGTTGAGAAATCAACTGACAGTTGTGTGAGTACTCCCTTATAGGTAACTAACTGTTTTTCTCTTGCTGCTTTTAAGATTCTCTCTTTGTCTTTTGCCCTTGGCATTTTAATTATGATGTGTCTTGGTGTGGGCATCTTTGGGTTCCTCTTGTTTGAGACTCTCTGTGCTTCCTGAACTTGTAAGTCTATTTCTTTCACCAGGTAGGGGAAGTTTTATGTCATTATTTCTTCAAATAGGTTTTCAATATCTTGCTCTCTCTCTTACCCTTCTGGCAGCCCCATAATGCATATGTTGGTACCCTTGAAGTTGTCCCAGATATGCCTTACACTATCCTCATATGTTTGAATTCTTTTTTTCTTTTTGCTCTTCTGATTGGGTGATTTTTCTTTCTCAGAAGAGGAAAAAGATAAAAAATATAAACAATAAAGTGACAATAAATACACATATATCAAATATTGAATCTGAAAATCAAAATAAATGAACAATGAATTTAATGAACAAACTAAACTGATAAAATAGAATCAGAGGTGTGGAAACATGGAATAGACTAACGAATCTCAGAGGGAAGTGTGAGGGGGGCAGCAAGAAAGTAACCAAATATTTTATATGCATTACTTATGGACACAGACAATAGGATGGTGATGACCTGGGGCAGGGCAGGAACTGGGTAGAAGGGGGCAATGGGAGGGAATGGGGGCAGACAGCTGTGGTACTCTCAACAATAAAGTTTTTTTAAAAAAACTAAAATAAATAAACAAAACAGACTTCTGAGAAATTCAGTCTACTCCAACACACACAAAAGAAAAATATTATCATTTAGGTTCTATTTAGGCAAGATAAAGAACTGAAATAATAATCAGAGTAAATAATGTTAAAAAAATTCTTTAAAACTTACTTCATTTACCCCTAATTTTGCAGTGAATGAACCCATATATGTAGACCAAGAAATGATTGGCATCTTTTACTTTTTAAAGAGTGTGGTCAGGCACCCAGACCAACTCAATCAGAATTTCGTTGGGTGAGACTAACCACAATATAATTTGAAACCAGCCAAGTGGTCGCAACGAAGACTGACCAGTGTGATGTGCCGTGATGATGGTAGTTCTCACATCATTTATTTTCCTGCACAACAATAACATTGAGAGAAGAATACTCATCTGTTA
Source organism: Myotis lucifugus (assembly GCF_000147115.1). NCBI lineage: Eukaryota > Metazoa > Chordata > Mammalia > Chiroptera > Vespertilionidae > Myotis > Myotis lucifugus. Next base: position 27,031 of record NW_005871482.1, read on the forward strand.
AAGTTGCACTCAAAATAGATACCATATTTATTTCAAAATCCTCCATTTTTAAAAACTCTAAAATTTTGCTTGTGTGAAAGCATAGCATATGCACATCACTGGGTAGATTCTAATTTGTCATATAGAATGGCATTAAACTATGCTATGGGGCAGTGGAAACATAAAGTTTATAACCCACTCACCCTAACTATCTTTATAAATTCCCAATATAAGTATAAATTATAAATTTCATATCTATTTTATGAATTTACAATTGATCCTGAATTATGGAGGACTAGCCAAGATGTGACATGTCCCATAAAACCAAAAGGAATTAGTTGAATATGGAAATGATCTAAAATGCCAACATTTGAAAAATGAGAATCAAAATTAATCTACACATATGTGCTTTAAATTTGTAAATACCTCTACTGTTATTAAGTAAAAACATTAGTCCCTGTGGGGGAAACAATCTCATATTTGTTTTCAATTATCTCAAGTTTGAGTTTTAAAACCCAATATTAAAAATGAATGATTCTACACTTTTATTTACAATGAACACCTCATCTCTACAATTCTTCATGCTCATTTGTTGCATATTTCACTCTGTCCTTTGCCCAGCGTCACAGATTCTCAGCGAGCATTGCATTCCTGCCGATCCCTGGGTGAGGGGAGCAGGAGACCCACGGCCCTGCCTCCCCTCAGCATCCCAGGAAGCCAGGGAAGCATGCAGAGGCCGGCTTCTGCCACGTTCCAGGAGCAAATGTCAGCACCACGAGCTCCACTCCCTCCAGAGCGTTAAAGGAGCCCAGACTACAATCCAGAAAGCTGTTGACACGGACATTAATTTGTACACCTACCGTGCCCGAGGCAGGGATGTATATTGTTATTATGAACTGAAATAACAATGACACTTAATCATATCTTCATCTACTCTCTGGCTCAGCTCACCAGAACAAGCTCCATCCCACTTCCATGATATTGTGAATGTAATCGATTATTGGCACCATTATCAATATAAATTGTGACCGAAGGAGTCCATCAGATGGACCTAATAAAGTGAAATGCTCTAAGGCATGGCCGTCCCGGAGGCTGAATCTTTGTGCAGCTAATTAAAGTTCACTCTTGCTGCATTTTTCATAAGAACAATCTCCTCTGGACATCAGCCAGGAAGGAAGGTGGGCCAAGAGAATGGCTAAGAGCATGGACCGTGTTTATTCACTGTGATTAGCCAAACAATTTATATGATTGCTCCCATAAATGTAATCATTTCCAAAAATTAATGCAAATTCGACATCTAGTCCAATAGAGGGAGGAACATCTTTAGGTAGTGACCCCTGTATTCTGGCTAATAAACATTCACAGGGCACATTACTTAAATGCCAAACCAGGGGAGTTCTCTCGTGCTCTTAATATGCTATGTTTTTGTAAAGACAGTTTGTGTATATTTCGGAGAGAAGTCTTTCATTTTAAAGCCAAAATATAATTAAGTGGAATAAAAGAAAATCAACACTGACCTATTTAAAGGCGACCGGTGGATTCTTACGGATTAAATTTAAAAACACTGAAAAAAGTCAGCTTTATTGAGCAGCCCATGAACAGCCAAGTATTTATACTTCATTGGGGGGGGGGGGGAAATCTTGAGATCTAGTTACAAGCTGATTATCTGAAACATTTTTTTTAAAAAAAAAGCAAAAGTAATAACACATACGGATGCGTCCTAATTGAATTGTCCACTTCATTTTGCCCATTCTGTAGTGTAAGTGATCGAGTAAATCCTGGTCTTAGCCACGCGGATGAAAGTCTATTTGAAGTTGGAGTCTATAGCTGGCTTTTCACAGTAAATTGACCCTGCTCCGTGCAGCCAATGGCATCATGCGCTGCTTTCTCTGGGCCGGGAGAGAGAATCGCAAATCCCTTCTGCATGATTAGTTCTGCCACTTCAAACGTGTTTCTTCCGAGTTGGCATCCACACTCTGCCACTGGGGGAGGCTGGGCCCCGGGCATAACCCTTTCATTGCCAGTTCCAGGCGGTGCGTCGGGCCAAGCCAAGAGGAATCTACCTTTCCATCAACGTAACTTAAAAGCACTTTCCATATGTTATACACATAAAGGATAACTTTTTAAAAATGAATTATTTTATCTTATCAAATATATCCAAATTAAATTAAAGCAAAATGCAATGAAGGAAAAAAATTGAAAGTTGAATTTGAGAAGCTGGCCAATATTTTTAATCACTGGTATAAGGTGTACAAGTTTCTTTCCTGAAATATCTGAACTACTCTAAAAATTGCAATATTGAACACACTGAAATTTGCCTCCCTTTACATATAAAAGTTTGTGCCCTGTTTCACAAACTCATATGGTTCTGAAATCATGTGAGTACAATTTTATTTCTCCTGGTTTAGGGAGAAACCATTGCATGGCCAATGGTTATAAAAATATTAAGAGGCAGTAATTCCCAAAAAGGTAATAGACTGTCCATTGTACAAAAAAAAAGTAACAAAGGAACTAATGATTTACATATCCGATTAGAATGTCACTTACCGTTCTCTAAATAAACAGTATGGCAAAGAAATATGGTCCAAAAATATGTTCTCCCCTCTGACTTCTTATAACACTCAGTATAGACTCCCAAAACCGGTGATATCTTTATACACCTCACCAAAATATAAGTATAGTGACTTTGATAATGACCAGGAATTGTACTAACTATTACAAATCCCAGAAAAACACAGATACTCCAAAAAAAAAAAGAGTATCTGAAAAATGACTCTTAGCTAATTGCATGCATTTATCTTCTGACGGAACTGCACCATCATAAAGACCTTTAAGACCATAAAAATATATCGAGCTTGGAATTAGTAAAAAAAACTTTTTATTTTGTTTTTTGTTGGCTTATTTATTTGTTGATTTTGTTTGTCAAAATGTTGAAGTTCTAAACTCTCTTTGGGTCAGATCCCTATATAAGTCTGGGTGACATGGTTTTGGTGAGACGACTTTTAAATTGTAGGTATTACACTATATGTGATATATTGGATATCAGACATATCAGATATCTAAATGGAAATGAGGTAGATTCCAAACTAAAAGAATTATACAAGGAATTGGGCTTCATTTCCGCGTGTTCGGCTGGAGACTAGAGCGCACCCTTGTCCAGGGTCCACCTCACTGTTGCTGTGCGGCTCCAGAGAAGAGTTTAAGAGGAGACCTGGTGAGGGTGTGAAGCAAGGGGAGTGACAGGAACGCAGGCTTCAGGGGCCTGAGTGCGCCTTCGCCCTGCTCTGAGGGCCGGGCAGGAATGGCCCGCAGTGGGGAGACCCCCTTCGAGGTGGGGAGAGAACAGGAGATGTGTCACCTGACAAAGGATTCTGCAGATCAAAGGCTTCTGCTCACCAGCCTGACACATAAGTGGCACATGTTGTCAACTTCTATTAATCTCTTTACAAACCACTTTTTCCTCAGGAATCGAATGTTTTTACAAAATTCTAGGCACTTTTTTTTTCTGGGTCAGAAATGCATATATTTCTAAGTAATGAAAAAATCTGTGATTCCCTTATAGAAAGCCTAAGCTGAGGGTGTGAATGTGTTTCGGTATTGAGCGAAAGATGCTTTTATCCTGTGGTGTCATCATGATAGCTTTTATGGTAAGCAGCTCCAATCAGTCCTGGGCATTTACAGGCTTGAGGAGATGCGTACAGCTCTTCAAGCCTAGAAGTGGGCACGAGTTGTTATTAAATTAAATTATAACTTTACAAAGAGCCTTTTAAAATCAATGTGGATTCTGGAATGAATTTGTGAAATAGTCAGAAAAACACAGACTAATGTATATTGCTTAATAATGGATAATATTTTTAAAAACTTTACCCGAAATAAGACAAGACACCTAAGTCTAGGAGTGTTGCCAATAGGCCAAACACAGCACCAGCCACTTCTCTGTTTGGTCAGGGGTCTTCACGTGGAAAAGTTGGTAGATAACAGTAGCATCATGAATTAGTATTCACAAAGGCAATTTACAATAAAATACAAATGTGGCTCTTTCATGTCCTATAGAAGATTTTAGTTATTTTATTACACTTGATAAAACCCGCCTACGCAGATACTAACTTTGTGTTCCCCAAATAAACGGTGAGCATGGAAATGCTAACATGATCAAGCTTGGAAATCATGTTCACCATGTGCACAGCCAGCATCCCAACTCTGAACCCCATGTTCCTATTCACTGCCTTGGCCCGGTGCCCTTAAAGCCACAGAGAAGTATGTTAAGGTCGGGGTAGGATTAGAGCTCTACATGCTTGAACATCCCCAATTTTAAAAAAAAATCTCCTTCGCGTCCCGGAGGCAGGCCACCAACGTAGCATCACGCCCTGGAGGGAGAACTGCGCGGCCTGACGCGGCGCCTAGACTTCCCGCCACCGGCTGGGCTCTGTGTAGCCCGAGCCCCTTCCAAGTAGCTGTTCACTGAGTTGGTTCATGCTCCCTTACTCCTTTTCATCCTTCTCTTACACTCTACCTACTTCCTCTCTATCTGTGAAGATACCCCCCACCAAATAAAAGGGGGAGGGCGAATAAAATTAAAATGCAAGGCAAGTTCCTTTACTTTGTTGCTCCTTGAGTTAGTACCGTATATTTCTCCTTCCATTTCTGCCACACTCCTTGAGGTATGCTTTATGCTCACCACCTCCATCATCGGTTGCTCCCTAACCACCTGCTCCCTAGCTCCTGTCCCTGTCATTCTGCAAGGTCATTCGATCAAGTGGGAAAATCCATTTCTTTCTCCACTTCATTCAGGCTCCGTGTTCATGTCTTTCCATGTGGTTGACCACCTCCTTACAGAAGAAGTCTCTTTCCTTGGCCGTTACACACAGCAGTGAGGAGGGAATATCATTGTTATTCGCCCAAGTTGTCAAGCACCATTCTCCTCTCGCCTTTGATTTTTGGGACAAGACACTGTTCCAGTTCAATGCTTGTCTCTCTAGCATCTACTTAGTTCTCTAATCAAATGGGCAGGGGCTTTGCCAGTTAGATATTCAATTTCGACTCAAAACACTGTGTACCTACCCCCCCCCTTGGGTGTCTCTACGCCTATTGTAGTACCAAATGATATTATGAATCGTTGTTCAAAGTTTTGAGCCATTTTTCCTTCTCTATTTCCTGCATCTAAGTTCTAACGGTGCCTTTCCCATCCTTTCTTAGGTGAGTGCTCTCAAATTCTTTGTCAAGTCCAGAGCAGTATTTCCAAATACAACCTGAATTGCTCTACCTGCAAGTCTCACCAATGCCTCACCCCCCCAAAAAAATCAAAGCAATCCAGGAGTCTGTGTTTTCACCACCCCTCACTCAGTATTGATGACATGGTCTTTCTCCTCATTACCGAGACTCAACCCTGAACATGGCCTGTCATTCCTAATACGTGGTCAATAATTCTTAATCTGCTTCCTCATCTTCATATATTCACTTACCAACATCATTAAGTTTTGAATATGCCAGACAGAGTTCAATCCAAAAGGAAAGGAGCGCAGTGCCTGTCTTTGAGTAACTTGTTACTACTTATTAGAGATCCAAATTATATACCATGTGTAGTATTCCAGGCTAATGTGAGCTCACTAACTTGGGGATGAAATACGTAAGACTATTAGCTAAGAAAGGCCTCTCAGGAGGAAACATCGATTCTATAGGAAAGCAAATGAGCAGATTTTTTGATAAACAAGAAATTGCAGGAGGCAACAACTGGTCGTGAATTTGGCAGGTGAAAGGGAGCTACTCATATTGGGTTGGACATGAGGTGATGTAGAAAGGAAAAGTGGCGTTGGAAAAGAGGGGCCAAAAGGTGAGCAGGTAAGTCCGGAGAATGCTGATATTTAAGGAGCAGGAATAAAAGCTAAATTGAGCTTCCCCAGCCAAGAACTGGCCTTTTATTTGCTCTGTGCCACCAGGTGCCCTTCAGGTTTCTCTATGCTCCATTACGGCACTTAATACATCGCGTTATGAAAGTTGACTTTCTAGTCCCTCTCCCTCCTTAGACCTGGGAGGTGTATCTGCTCTGTTCTTCTTCCTATTCCGAGAGCCTGATATATTGCCAGGAATAGGAAACGTGCTCAAAAGTTTTCAGAACTGATTAATAAATGAAAGTATTATTTTTTAAAAAACATAAAAAAGAAATGTTAGAGAAAGATGATTTGACCACCCAGCAGAAAGAGAGAAAAAAATTAATATGAGAGAATTTGATTTGGGAACTCAGCTTGAAGGTCATTGATTTTCTAAGAGTGGCTCAGTAGCGTGCTGAGACTAAAATTGCCAGGGAGGAAACATTTCGGACAGTTTCAGAGGAGGCAGCCCAAATAGACCATTCTTGGGATAGATGTGAGCTTCATTCAGAAAGGACTTAGGATGGCAGAGAGTGAAAGAACTATTTGCATCCTAGTCAGATGGCTGGAGAACCCTCCAGCGGGAGTCTGTGCTTTCAAGGGGGGAGAGAAGGCAGCAGGGATTAAAGTAGAGGCAACGACGCCCTGGCCTGTGTGGCTCAATTGGTTGAGCATCATCACGGGCACCAAAAGTTTGCCGGTTGGATTCCCAGTCAGGCCACATACCCAGGTTGCAGGTTCGATCCCTGGTCAGGATGTGTATGGGTCGCAACTGAGAAATGTTTCTCTCTCCCTCTCCCTCTCCCTCTCCCTCTCCCTCTCCCTCTCCCTCTCCCTCTCCCTCTCCCTTCCTATCTCTCTAAAGTCAATAAAAATGTATTTAAAAACAAAATTTAAAGGTGCTGCTGAGCTCGTGGGACAAAGAGCAATTTGAATGTGTGAATAGCAAACAGAGCCTGACAGGAGAGCTGGGAGGGACCTGGAGAAGTTTGGGAAGCATTTGTGGGAAGAGCTAAGACAGACCCGTGGTTCCAGAGAAAGTCCGAGAACACTGGAGCTCTGGGCAGAGCGGGCACTCACAGTGACAGTCTTCATGGCCTCCGGGTCAAGGGCAGGTTGTTTCTCCTCTTAGGAAAGAGTGGCTGAACAAGAGCGTCATTAAAAATGAGCGGGAGATTTGTGACTCAAAAGAGAACAGATAATCCAAGGCTCAGAGTCCAGGGAGAGACTGGAACTGGGGGAGAAGGGTTCTCTTTGGGGGGGAGGGCAGAGCTGGGAGCAGATTTTTTTTTTTCTGAGTGGCATGAGATATTAGGTTAGGAGAAGAGGTAAACAATCATGGTGGTAAAACTGAGGAATGCACATTTTTAATTTTTCACTGAATTAGGGAGTAAGAGTAAAAAGGATGAGAAAATAATTGGCAGTTTCAGAACAGAATAAACTGTTTAAAACAATTTCTGCATGTATTTGGAAACTTTAAAAATGAGATAAATGAGTGAAATGACTTTTTAAAGAATTACTGTGTAGTATCAAGGGTGAACTTATATTGGAAATCATACATTTATATGGAAGTCAGTCCACCTGATTCTGTAATTTTCTCCAGCTCTATCCAAATTGCCTGAGAATAGAATTAGAGAAAATTGATAGTTTGGTTGAGCCAGGCTGCCTATTAACTGGTAAACTGAAATGAATATTTGGAAATGGGGTTAGGAAATTGAAAATGAAATAACTGGCTATAGCACCTGTTATGATTTGGGTATAAAGTAAAACAAGAACGGGACTAATAGATGAGTCAAATAAAATGTGATTAAGCCACTGATGTTAGTTTATAGTCAAAAGCAATGTTTTGTAGACATGGGAGGGGTAGGATGGTAGCAGGCTGTAGTGCCAAGAAAGAATTTCCAAATATCAGGTCACAGATGTGGAACACTTTGGGGTGTTGACAAAGTCCACAAATTAAGCAGAAAAGGATTTTAGAACAATCTCTTGACAACATGAGTAGGGACCCAGGCGGATCCCAATCTTGCCTCCTTTCTCCAAGAAAGTACAGAAGTTGAGCATTAACACTGAGTCAGACGGAGCCAGCTTCACACCCCGGCTTTTTCTCCTTATGGAGGTGCCCTGAGAAAGTGACGTTTCTGTGTGTGACTTTTCTTATCTTTAAAATGGGAATGTCCCTATTTCCTAAGATTGTTGGGAGGATTACCCAGAACAGGACGGTTTGTACAGAGCAGGCAGCCAGCAGATGGCTAAGAGCTTGAGCTCTGGGCCGCACTGCTGTGGCTGAGCCCAGCTCTGCCTCAGGCTGGTCTTACAACCTTGAGCAAATCAAGATCTCGATGCCTCGGTATCCTTGCATAGGAATCCAAATAATAACAGTAACTAATTCATATGGTTGATAAGAGGATTAATATGAGGTTGATATGGTTGCTTATGAGTTCACTGTATGAAATCACTGCCCTGCAACTGTTTTTTACCTGTGAGAATGGCAATTTCATATGGTTCATCATGTAATTTACATATGGTACCAGAGGTTAATTCCATAGTAAGTGATCAACAAAAGTTGCTATCACATGATAGCTCCTCCTACTACTCCACCGGTATGACCAATAAAAGAAGAAGTATCCAAGATTCAGGGTTAATGATGAAAAGACATTTCTCAATTAAGGTAGGTCAGTGGAGGAAACGTTGAAAAGAACATTAAGTTTAAGTTCTTTGTCAATAGAATAGGGTTCTCGAAGTCATGCATTCTGTGATTTCCTCTAGTTTAAACCCACACCCCCCTCCCTGCCTGGGTAACTACAATTTTGCCCCAATTTAATTCTCTGATTTCAGTTTATCTTCTCGAATCCCTTTGACATAATGCTTTGAAATTATCTTCCTAAAAGTTGATATTCATGTAACTCCCTTCCTTGAAAAAAATGAATACTCCTACTCATCAAGTTAATTTTTAAGAACTGAATTGATTTTACCCAACACAATCCCCAAAGGCTATATTTCACATCTGCTCTACCCGAGCGGACCCCTTCGGTGAGACCAGACTACTGTGAATGTGACGTAAACGTTTCCACCTCCTTTCTACCTGGCTCCACCTTCAGGGCTGTTGGTTAGGGCCTGCTCATATCTCCAGGTCCATTTCAACTCCATATGGTCTATTCAAACATCAGCTTCCCCATCTCACTTATATCTCTCTCATACCTGAACTCCTCAAGTAGACACATCTCTAACGTTACCTTTCATTTTGATTTGTGTGTGTGTGTGCTGTGTTCTATTTTCTTGTGAGTCTGTAGATGCCTTAGGGATAGGAAGCAGGTCTTAAACATCTTTGTGTTAACCACTGAACTACCACCTTTGCCTTGTATAAATTATTAGAATATTTATAGATTTTTATAATAATTTTGGGATGCAAGGATTGTACGAACTAAAAACAAAGAATGTAAATCTTTGATAAACCTATAAGTGCCATAAATAGTCTCAATTCAGATGTGAAAAAAATTATATAGTAAAATTTAGTAAAGAACAATGAAAAGTTTAATTGCTGTCTTGCTTACATCTATACTAGTGTAAGGTCTTGGGTTGATCTTACAGATAGAGGGATAGGAATTAAAAAATAGATTCATAAGGGAAAAGACTAGTTAAGATAACTACTAATCTTGTTATTTACCTTTCTCACTAATGGATTTGAAGGTTACCTGTTTGTGATTGCCTATGGAGAGAGTCCTCTAAGCAAGTGTCTAGTTCTTTCTAACAAGCCCTGTGGTTAAATTAGGAAATACTTTACGAGCAGGCTCATCAGGAAGTTACCTTTAAAATTTCATATTCCTATACTATGAGGAAGCATAGTAAACTTTCAAAGATAAGTAAAATCTTAGAGCTCAAAGGAATTTTGAAAATGAGGCCCATCATGATTAAGTGACAAACTGAGAGTCTAGGCACAGACTTTCTACTCTTTATTATATAATAGTATTTTTTCAGCCAGGAAAATGGCAAATTATTACATAAGCATTGTATGTTCACATGTGAAGTCAAGAATAGCAAAGGAGGTTTTTTTTTTAATTGAGTCACTTACATAGTTTTCTTCCTTTCCCTTCTAACTCAATTCAGAGGTATGTAATTGCATGTGTATTCTACACACTCACCTGTATATACTAGTGAAGGATATTCATTTCCATCACACTTTTCCTTTGCTTTATATGTTTAATGCATGATGACATTCCATATGCCAATGACTGTAGTTTCAGACGCCAATCATTTCCCTAGTATTTGTTGAGGACCCACTGTGTGCTGTGCACCAGGCAAATCCATGGTAATACAATGATGGAAAAGGGAGGCATGCTCTTCTCTATCATCATTGTGAAAGACATAGACTGTGAGCTGGTTCTATGACTCAGCATAAATAGTTAATGTACTCAGCAAAGTTCATTCCTGTACCAATAACAGAAATGAGCCTGCCCTTTATGGCAGCAGCTTTCTTACCGTATCTAACAGTTCTTTTCACTTGGAGATTCCTACAGTGTTTTTCATCAACTCCACTGAAGTGTCATTTCCCTGCCATAAAATGCCCCGCTTTTAACTGTCTGATGAGTTTTGACAAAGGGGCACAGCCATGGCACCATCCCCGCCATCACTGACCGTTTATCTTGAGGGAACTCCTATCTGGATGCTTCATGGAAGGGCGTGCAGGGATGACCCGGTGCAGACATCAGCACCCCCTCCTGACGCGCTAAGTAGAGTCATTATGCAAAGTGAGGGGCTCTAAGGGTGAGGACGTCCTGCACTCACTCCTACTTGTGGGTGCAAAGCCAGGCCTAGGGCCCATCGCCGGGGAGCACTGTCCGAGGCTGGTGCGCCAGCTGAGAGGTTGAAGTGGTCCCTTCAGCACCAGGCTTGGTTCCCAGGGGCTGCCCCCCTCCCTTACGTGCAAGGGGAGCCCCAGCCCGAGCCGGGCGCTCCCTCCTCCCTCCTCCCTCCTCCCTCCTCAATGCCTCCCTCCTCAGCTCGCTCTGCAGACAGGCCCCTTGTCCCGGCTGGAGGGTCCTCTTCACCAACACATTCCGGGCTACGTGGCCCGGAGACTCTAATGGCCGATGACAGATAAACCGCAATCTTTTCAGATAGAACTCCGCAAGGAGGGGCCCGAGCTGCCTGTCAGCTACAGGCGCTGTCAGCCACTCCGGGGCCTGAGAGATACAATTCCTGCGAATGGAGGAGGCTTCCGTGACGGCTTGTTGGGAAAGGATAGCCAAGGACCAAGGTGTCACTGTTCAATGCGTAGCTCGGTGCTGACTCTCAGCCCTGCTCGCTCCTTGGCCTCTGTGCGGCTGCCGACCGCGGAGGGTGGGCATCACTGTGGCACCAGATGCATCTCTCTCAGCGGCGGGTGATGCGTGTGCAGGAGGCATCCGGCCCGGGCAGGGGCTATGGAAAATGCTGGTTCTACCTCGACAGAACTACGCTGAGAGTTCTCACTAAACTGGAAATACGGATGAGCTCAGTGGCCTTCACTCAGACATTAATCGGAGCTCCTCTGGGCTCTGCCATGGCCACTGGACGCTGCTAGTTTGTAGTTGAAGGTTATCCCAGGAGAGATGATCCGTTATTAGCAGGTCCGAAAAGAACGGGGTGTTTTAGTTTTAGAAACTGTTTGTGTCACAAGTATCCACCTTAGTAGAAGGCTGGAATAGTCCCTATGAGCAATGTGTCTGATCAGGTAGAAAAAAAAATGAACTATTAATGCCTTAGATATCTAGATAATTAGCCAAAGGCATGTATGTGTGTGTGTGTGTGTGTGTGTGTAGATTTTTATCCAACCAGCTGTGACCTTGTTTTTTTCCTATTTTTGTTCATATATTCAAAATGATTTTACTCTTTGGTGTTATTTCTTTAATTTCTGAAAATTGAAGTTTAAAAATTAAGCATGTAATATATCAAAATGTTCTTAATGCCTAAGGTTTAGAAGTTGGTATCCTCAAATTTTCTATAATGATTGGTAGGCATTTGTCTGACCTCTCCTATTCACCTCTTATAAAATGTCAAGGTCTTGGATTTTGGTAACATCAAACCTCAGTTTTAAGATTAATATATGAGGACTAATATTATTCCATAAGAATATATTTTTCAAAAAATAATTAAAGTTTCCTTTAATATTGCAATGTGAACAACTAGAGAGATAAAACATGTCAGTAGTTCACCCTCTCTCTTTTGAATAGTAAATTAAAATATTTTAAAACTAAAATGTATTAGGAAAGTGCAGCAGCAGCATTCACGGTCTCTGCCTCAGCCACTTTTATACAATCGACATTAAAACGATGCTCATGTTTTTGAAAAAGGGGCTTTGACTCTATCCTCAACTTGAACTTAGAAAGCTCAGAGTTTAACATGCTACCTCTTTGTTATGCAAAGTTAACTTTAACAGCAAGAGCCTGTGGTCAGACTTATGCGCGCATCAGCAATTCCGTACAGAACGGACGGGCGGGGATTGTTAATAACCCTTTACCATCACCCAGAGTCCCGGCCGTTCCAAGTTACCTGCTCGCATCAGCATTCACTCAGCGGTACTTAACGTCTGTCACACGGAAAGCCCAGGCTCCAGATCATACATCCGAAAGGTCACCCTGACCAAGGGAAGCACGGGAAAACGAGAAAGGCAAGACGTCTCCTCCTTTTCTGGGGCCCTGGCCACTCTCTCCTTCCTTTCTGTTGTGGTCTGTCCTCTCGATTCAGGGTCCGAAGTGAACCCTCCTTCTGCCCGGCCAGAGCGAGGGGAACAGCCCCCGCTCCAGGCCCCACACGCACACTCGCTTTAGGCAGAGTGTTTCCTCGGTGACTCCGTGGAGGCCCTGTCCCTACCCTGACCCTGATCGGCAAGACGGTGCTTTCTTGTTTTCATTGTTCAGGAGTAAAAAGACGGAATACAGTCCGCTCACAAAATACTCTTCTGAGTCAGGAGGACCTCCGTCATGGTCCTGCTACCTCCAGGACAGCCATTCCTCCCTGCCAGAGGCCACCCTGGGAAATGACGTCACTCAGAGGAGGGCATGAGCAAAGAGGATCTCGCTGCATTTCCTCAGACAGAGCCAGCACCCAAAATGCCGCTCCCCCCGTGTCTACGTGACTCAGGGGCTCCTTGACACTCAGGCTAAGCCATGAGGAGAGTAGGTTTGGCATCATTTTTTATTATCAACTTGGGAAGGGAAGCACTTTCATTTTTAACTCCAAGTCTGTTGGTATCATAACTCTTAAATAATGCTAACATGTTTCTCTGTTTCCAGTAAACACCCTAACCAAGCCTGTATGTGGTATTTCCATTACCTCATATCATTTTATTACCTTGTGTGGACACAGCGAACAAATGTAAAAAATAATTTCTCAGAGGGTCAGTTTTCTATATTCTTGTTATAAACTCCTCCTACAATAACCGAAAGGACTGTGGGGATGCTTATGTATCAGAACTAGTTTTCATAGCTGCATTACTTTTTCTAAAAAAACAATTCTTAAACTGCATTGAATGCTTGTTTTATGCCTCAGAAAACCGAGCATACAGCTTTGGTCAGCGTCTTCAAAATTAAGTAAATCCTGGGTCATCCAGAACAACAATGATCCCCACATGCTCTTGACCATGCATGACTTTTGTTTCATTCCTAAAAATATAACTACAGTCGCTAATATAGATCATTCTTTTGGACTCTTACTTTTAGGTTCGGGGAATTGAAATATAATTTTTTAAAGGCCTAAAATATTTTAAATAATGACAATATTTAAGAATTGTATCACCATTATGACATTGGTACATATCATACCAAAGTATTTTTATTATCATGAAGACATTTTTACCTCATATCCTCAGAAACCTAACAATAAGGAAACACATCATGCTCTTAGCAATTTCAGCTGAATTTTAAATAAAGTAAACTTTCTTAAATTTAGCAAGTGATGAGTAAAACCAACTACTTATTATCCTATATAATAAAAGGCTAATATGCAAATTGATGAACAGCAGAATGACTGGTCACTATGACATGCACTGACCACCACAGGGTAGACTCTCAACGCAGGAGATGCCCCATGGTGGTCAGCGCGCTCCCACAGGGGGTGTGCTGCTCAGCCAGAAGCCGGGCTCACGGCTGGTGAGCACAGTGGCCGTGGCGGGAGCCTCTCCCACCTCCGCGGCAGTTGGACATCCCCTTAGGGGTCCTTAGCACTGCTGCGGAGGCGGGGGTGGACCTAAGCCGGCAGTCAGACATCCCCCAAGGGGTCCTGGACTGGGAAAGGGCACAGGCCGGGCTGAGGGGACCACCCCCCAGTGCACGAATGTCATGCACCAGGCCTCTAGTTCCTAATAATGATTTAAAATAGATTATAATTTTGTTCATTTGTACAAACAGTAAATACATTAAAAACTCTTATTCTTAAAAGATTAGAAACTAAAAATGTATTCTGTGTAGAAATTAGCACAGACACAGAATAGAAAAGTTATTTAGTTCATCTCAAGGAAAATAATGCAATGATCCCATATACTCTTGTTCTAGCTAAATATCTGACTGTTTTAAAGTCTGCAGTACTGCTATGGCTGGTGTGGCTCTGTTGGTTGGTGGCATTCTGTGCACCAAAAGGTGTCTGGTTTGATCTCTGGTCAGGGCACGTGACTCGGTCGTGGGCTGGGTCCCAGGTAGGGGGTGTGCAGGAGGCAGCTGATCCATATTGCACTCTCACATCAATTTTTCTTTCTTCTCCCTCCCTCTCTCTCTAAAAATCAATAAACTATTTAAAAAATAAATAAAATAAAAGTTTGCAGCATGGTATAGCTAACATTGGAATATGTCAACTCTAAATCATTCTCTCTTAGGGAATGGAAAACTAAATACTGCTGCTATCCTAGTTGTTTTAGGCATTTTGAGGAGCATAAATTCATTCAGACTACCATGATGATAACATCGTTTTTAAAAAATCAAACCACCTTATCAGACATTGCTTAAATAATTGCTGTGCATATGTATAAATCAACATCCTAAACATACTTGTCCTGGAACTAATCAATACTTATAATGGCCAACACAGAACCTCATTAATATATGTAAAAACCCACTTAGATAAACTTCACTGTCCCTGTTTGCAGATGAGGAAACGGGGGCTTGGACAAGATTAATAGCTGTCCGAGATTGCTTCACCGCCGGAATTTCACCTCTATTCTTCCTGACGTCAAGGCTGTATCACACTACACCCCCTTGCTTCTTAGGGCCTTCACAACAACTAAGTATATTTTTAGTTTTGAATAAATATCTAAGTATTTAGTGTAAATATCTAAGTGTAGCCGACACTTAGCATCAATAATATTATATGTCATCCTCTGGTTAATACAAAGAGCTAAATTGACTATTTCACAATTAGATAACATATATATGAATGCTTCACCTTTTTCAGAATTCTTTCATAAATAGTATCTCATATGTCCTTCCAAATTTTGTGATATAGGGAAGGGCTGTTGTTCCCATGAAAAAAAAACTGAGATGCAAAGGATTGAAGCGGCCTGAGTCAAGTCTCACACAGACTAACCCAATGGGCAGGCCGGATAGAGGTTTCTGTTGACTTCCAATTAACGTGGTTTCAGCACATTTGAAAGACCAAATAGTGGTTGTAAATAATGTTAAATGTTATGGAATCCTAAGAGTAATTACAAAAGCCGCATTCATTAATACCATTAAAATTTCAAAAACTTAAAAAATACTGACCCAGTGGCCTCTTCTAAAATATTTTATTTCTATGGTAATAATCCAGGATGCTGGCGGAATTCAAGCAAATAATGTTCCAAATGCTGATTTAAAGAAATTATTATTTTACTTGTACTAGTTTTTAACTAGGACATAGACAAAATATCTGGAGAATAAATCAATTAATAGACATTTTAAATAATATCATTCTGTATAACTATCATTCTACAAAAATAAATGAAGGAAAAAGTCACATGTCGACTGTTTAAATTTAAATCCTTGTTCAACACTTGCATAAGGATTTCTTTCCATTAAAGCTGAAAGAAAGTCTAAATGGAAAAAAAAAAAAGTTCTTTCAGCCAAACTAGCTTCCATGTCTCGTCCGAGAACAGCAAGCTGAGACGCCTGGGCCTGTATAACTCATCACCATTCCTGTGACTGGCAGCTGCCCTGGGGCTTGAAAGATGTAGGCAACTTGTTTTCTTTTTAAATCTTTCTCTTCAAAACCGTTCGTACCTAATTAGTAGCTATCCCAAAGAGGGAGGTCAGTGTTACGCCCGTGGGAATATATGCTGTAGGTCTGCTGTAAAATAAAACCTCAACTTAAGAAGTATCGCCTTGCATTACATGGCGGTGAGGTATCGCATTCTCCCTCTCCTCAAGGTCTTCCCCCGATGTATTCCAAGTGCCTCTGAGAGAAGAGGACAGGGTGGTGCAGGCGGTCCATTTCTCTCCCTCGGCCTGCAAACTTCCGACTGAGAAGAGTCCTCTGAGTAGCTGATGTGTTTAAATCGTGTTTTGTGCCCTGACCAGTGTGGCTCGGTTGGTTGAGCAGTGTTCCCTGCACCGAAACATCACTGGTTTGATTCCTGGTCAGGACACATGCCCAGGTTGCAGGTTTGGCCCCTGGTCAAGGTGCCTGTGGGAGGCAGCCAATCCATGTTTCTCTCTCACATTGATGTTTCTCTCTCTCTCTCTCCCTCGCCCTTTCTCTCTCTAAAATCAATAAAAACATATTAAAAATAAATAATCTTTTGTACTTATTTGAAAATATTTATACAGATTTTTATATGAAAAGTCACAAAATTGCCCTGACCGGTTTGGCTCAGTGGATAGAGCATTGGCCTGCGGACTGAAGGGTCCCAGGTTCGATTCCAGTCAAGGGCATGTACCTTGGTTGCGGGCACATTCCCGGTAGGGGGTGTGCAGGAGGCAGCTGATCGATGTTTCTCTCTCATCGATGTTTCTGGCTCTCTATCCCTCTCCCTTCATCTCTGTAAAAAAGTCAATAAAACATATTTTTTTAAAAAAAGTCACAAAATTTGGAAGGACATATGAGATACTACCTGTAAAAGAATTCTGAAAAAAAGATGAGACATTCGTATAATTGGGAAATACTCAATTTAGCTCTTGGTATTAACCAGCAGATGACAAGTCACATTATTGATGCTGAGTGTCACTAATACTTAGATATTTATTTGAAACTAAGCATATCCTTAGGGGTTATCATCTGCTTGGTAAAAATGCAGTGGTGTTTTACTTCCTGTCTTTTTCATTTCATTGATGATGAAATTAGGAATCACAAAGGAAACTGCTTCTCTGAAACCCTCCGGCTGCTCCGAGACCCCGTTATTTTTTCTGGTTCCTCTTCTGTTACCTTATGATAAAGTTCCAGGGACTCAAATGTGCTCACCCAACACCTCTCCTGCTCACTGAGAAGGCACCATCCCTGGTATTAATATCAGTAGCATCACTGCACTGTAGAGCATTACGCCGAAGGACCTCCGAATTCATGCCTCTAACTTGCACTTCCACATTGTTTTGCACTTTTACTATGATGATTTATGCATATTACACACACAGTTTCTTTACCTTCATCCAAATGGAGGGTCGTTATGGACATAGATCATGCAATCCATGTCAGAGGCATTTCCCCAAAACACCTAGAAGTCCTGCGTTTGGCCAGAAAATGAACAAAATAAATCGTTTTCATGTGCTTATTTTCTGATGACTGATCAACTCCTTGTCCTGCCTTCCTCACAGTGGACCCATTACCTAATATCTCCGGCCCAGTTTTGCTCCCTGTAAAATGAAGATAATACTCCTGGGCTAGTGGAGCGGCTGTGAAGATAAAATGTGGGGCTGTCCTTATAAAACGTAAATGCTCCCCCCATTAGGCACTCTGCTGATTAAGCCATCTTCTGGAGTGAAGACGGCATTTGAAAAGAGATGGCTGTTGTTCATTTTCTAATTATTGTCCATTTTCTAATTATTATTATGGAGAATTCACCTACTTTAGGATTTTTTTTAAAAAAACACACAGAATTGAAGTGAGAAATGGATGGGAGCACTTTGGGTACATTTATTATGCTCACAGGAGTGCCTGAAAGTGCCACGTCTATTTCGTGTCTATTTCCTGTCGACTAAACAATACCCCTCTCCCGTCCCATCCAGGCTGAACAAAATGGATTAAGATTCTGACCTGTTGAGCTGGCTGGTGTGCCCAGTGGTTAGCGTGTCAGCCCGCGCACGGAAGGGCCAGGGGTTCAATTTCCAGTCACTGGCACATATCTAGGTTTTAAAAAAAGATTCTGATCTGTCAGTAGTGGGGTAGAAGTAGTATTTTGCAGCTCATTAGTTTTGAAAGACTGCATTTTTTACCAAATCTACTAGGTTTTATATTTATTGATAGTAGAAACAATCTTTTACTCACTATTTTAATACATTAAGAACTTCATAATAATTATTAAAGCATCAAGTTCATAATAATTACCAATCTTCATTTTAGGCTTCATTGTCAGGTCCAGCTAAAGAGAATGAGGATTAGAGTTCCAGATAAGTTGCACTGTGCGTCTATAAAATGTACACACACACACACACACACCCCAAATGTTAATGAACAGTTTAGGGTTCCAAAGCAAGTCACCTGGCCTAGTGGCTTGGAAAAGTTCCTGTACCTTTCACAGCATCAATTTACATAACAAAACCTGTAAAGGATCCTTGGTAACCTGTTCGGTTATTTATGTTACAGAACTGCTTGCTCGTCCGCATTTTTTTTCTTCTGAGCCAATTTACTGTTTTCTTTTTCTTTTTTTATTTATGGTCTGAAGTTTTATATATGTCTTCTTTTTCCCCAATTGACCCCCCGACGCCAGTCGTCCACATTTTTAAGAGCATGTTATGAAAATAAAGTGAAACCTGGTTTATTGTATTTCAACGCAGACTGCATGACGAGATATCAGGCTAAGGAAACGGAAGCCTATTTGCTTGAGTCCTTGTGCGATGAACAGTGAGCTCCAGGGGGGCAAGAACTGTGTCTGCTTGTCAGTGGCGGCTTTTGTCCCCATCCCCTGAATAACGCCAGGTTTATTCCTCCCCTGAATAAACACATGAGGCCTCAGCAGGAGCTGTGGGTTTAATACATAAGTGATCCCGTTAGGCATCTACGAGACACCAACATGAGTGCTGGAGAAGGTTCAAGGGCAGAAAGTTGTCGTTCCCACGGGTCTCGCCCTGTCACATGGGAAGCCACACCCTCACCCCTACTACCCTCTCTAGAGGAAGTACAGCCTTCACTGGGGACACCCCCCCCAGGAGGCAGTGGCCCAGGGCTGGCGGGGAGGGGGCTTGTCCTGGGCCTGCTCTGCTCAAGTTTTGCACTTGGCGTCGCCTCCTGCTCCATGGATGCGAGCTGGTCTCTCCCCTGCCCACTCCCCACGCACCGGCACCCAGACCTCAACAAGGCCCTGGCTGCCCCCCAGCTGTGCATTTCCCTCTGGAAACCGAGCCTGTGGGCCCCTCTCGGTGCCAGTGGCTCTATGTGCACAGCGGTCTCCTTCCCTGGACACAGCAGGGTGGCCAGACACAGTGGGCTCTCAACTGCCAGGTGCTTTCTCTCGGGGACCTGCAGTCTATTCCCCCAACGGGGTCTCTTTGGAGAAACCCACAACCCTCCCGTGGGATTTGCCTCTGCTGAACCCCACGGCTGGCCTGGGAGCGGGTGCTCGCGCACGCAGGGCTCCGCGGCCTGCAGAGGAGCGTCTGGCCGGCACTGTCTCAGTCCTCTGCTCGACAGGGCTAGTCAGGAGTTTCCAGAACAGTCTGTGCCATTAGAGGCCGCTCTGCCCAGCAAATCGACCTAGACCCACGGGAGCAGGCACTGCTCCTGCCCTGGCCAGCCTCGCACCTGGCCTCTGACCTGGGCCCAGGCCATTCCCAGCGTGTGCCGGATTCATCATCCAAGTACGCTCCCAGCAGGCAGGGGCGGAGAGGAGGACGCTGAGTGAGAGAAGTTGTTGAGAAAGAGGCCTCTTGGTTGAGGACGAGCAGATAAGAACGGGACGAGCCTGCATGGGGAACGGGCAAGACAGGAGCAAGGAAGCTTGGGGGCTGGCGGTGCCAGCGCCCGAAGAGGAAACATCACGGGAGAGAAGGAGAAAGGAGATGAGACACAGCCACACAAAGCAGATATTTAAACGATAAAAACGTATTTATAACCATTAGGCATAATCCTTTTAGTGAATTTTAAACATTTGTGATATATGATGAAGTTAAATTGGTTTAAAACTGCTGTGTACAGTATGATCTCAATTGTGGAAAAATATGGAACTATTTGGATAGAAAAGTTGAAAGCAGATGTGAAGAATCGCTACTTTACCCGGCTGGGTGGTTAGTTGGTTGGAACATTGTCCCGTGCGCGCACCCAAAGGTTGCAGGTTCGATTCGCCCCCAGGGCACATACCCAGGTCGTGGCTTTGATCCCTGATCTGGGCCCATACAGGAGACAACCAATCAATGTTTCTCTCGAACATCAATATTTCTCTCTCTCTGAAAAAAAAAAACAACAACAAATCAATAAAAACATATCCTTGGGTGAGGATTACAAAAAAAAAAAAAAAGAATCAAAGAATGGCTATCTCTGAGTGCTAGAAATATAATGACATTTTATTCTTTTTTTTCCTATTTTCTTTCTTTTTATTTATGTGGACCTGGTGATGTTATCACAACAAACATGTATGAATTATGGACTTTAAATACTGCTCACAGAAACACACTCAAAGAGGGGGCATAGCACCCGGGTATGCTTTTCTAGAAAGCATCCAATAAAACTGATACATGTGGGGAAAGTAGTAATTTATACAATTGTAATGAATTTCTGCACGTTGGAATCCTGATGGGTTTACAATATAGAAACTCTGGGCCGAGAAGATGAGGCCGACCTTAGTGCAAATCCATGTGGTCGTCGTTGCGCAACTCTGAGGCAGGTTCCCGACATAAAACCTCTCTCCCTTTCATCTGTGCTCTTTGCTGACAAAACCCTCACAATGTGCCCGCTTTTGAAGACAAGAGTTAAAATGTAAGAGGCGGGGAGCCGAGCAGCCCTTTGAAAGAGTATCCGTCCCCTCGGCGTCCTGGATGTCTGGGTGTCCGCTGGGCAGAGGGAAGGGCATGGAGACTTGGTTGTGATCGGCCGTGGTGGGGGTGGGGGGGTCAGAAGCAAACCTGAGTCTTTGCCTGAGTCCCCCCAACCAGGCCCTGAGCCCTGGGGTGGGAATGCGTCCTGCTTATGGCCGCTCCATCTGCAGCCCCTGAAACTGCCCACAGCACTGAGGGAAGGAGGAACGGGAAGGGAGGAGGGGGGAGAAGGGGGAGAACAAAGACAAACAGCTCAGGAAAATGGCCCAGGGTCCAGAAACATCCCAAAGCGGCCGGGCCCTGGGCAGAGGCGGGCAGACGGCGAGGGATCTTGCCCGTCTCCCCACTCCCGACATGGCTGGCTGCTCCTTCCACGTCCCCGGGCCGCGTAGAGGGGGCACCAAGAGACAGAAAAACCCTGAAGAGATTTGGTTACATGAATACACACACGCACACACACACACACACAAAAGAATGAAGAGGAAAGGAAAGGAAAAGAGATTTTAAAAATCAAAACAGTTGACTGCTGTCAAGGATAACATGGTGCCATTTCGTGGACACTCGCTGGAATCTGTGAAGATTCTTCCTGCTGAGGTCTCCCTTCTCGCGAGGGAAGCCACATAAGAGTGAGGGAGGGCTGGGGTGGGGATCATGATCCTAAGGGTATTTTCTCAACTATTTGACGTTTTACGGCAAGAAGTCAGGCAACGGCAGCACACAGGCCATCCCTCGCGTTAATGGGGAGGCTCCATCCTCAGAGCAGCACGAGTTTCCATCGCTGGGCGCCTGCTCAGATGTTCCTCTTGTGTTGACTCCGAAAGGCCTGCTGCGGTGGGACCAGAAGTTCAGAGATTAGTGAGCCTCTCAATGTAGTCACTTAAGACTCTTTATCCAGTTTCCACATCTGACTTTTTTCCGGCATGCAGGCAGCCCCTGGAGAGAACTTTCGGCCCAAGGAAAACGCACGCCAGAACGGACAGGTTCAGGATCGCTTATCCACCTGACAAAAGGGTTACCTCCGACTAGAAGGTTACATAACGCAGTGTAAATTCTTCCACCAAAACACAAACCAAAGACAATGTCATAAAAGCACTTGTGCAAAGCGAGCTGCATCTGTATAATTAATAAACAAATGCATTGTCATCGCAGTCGATATCACTTTTCCTCCTGGAAATCTAAAAACCGGTGTTGTGTATTTATAAAAAGAATATAGAGATTTAGATAGATGATGGATAGGTGAAAGATAGATGATTGATAGAAAGATTGATTGATTGATTTAGCAGTGGAACACAGCAAATATTGAATTATCATTTACATACTAGTACACAAAAAAATAATCTGTCGTGTTTTGTAGCCAGGATAAGTATAACACATAATGGGTCGATATTCTTATCCAATGACTAGGGGAAGGAAGAAAGAACTCTGACAATGTATTGGTGCTTTTACAGAATTAAAGGGTACGATTTTATGAGTTGAAAAAAACGCACACTGAGTACCCAGATTCCAACACAAACATGATGCTCACGTCAGTCGCCTACAGCACTGCAATCCACAGGAGGAGGCAACTTACACATGCAGGGACAGTCGCCGTTCAAAAGGAGAACTAACTACATTGATTTCATACATGTTCTCAAGCTGTTTCTTTCTTTCTTTTTCGGTTTGCCATTTCAGATTCAAGTCCTTCTTCAAACTATAGAGCCGGGCACACATAAAGTTTGCCTGTGTGTGGTTTCAGAGATGACCTCTCTCTCTCTCTCTCTCTCTCTCTCTCTCTCTCTCTCTCTCCTTTCCTTCCCTTTCTTGCCTTTTTCTTTTTCTTTTCTTTTTGATGCACAAAATGTCTGCCCAGCCTGCAAATGCTGTGGATCAGGTTTCTGTGTCTGCGCCAGCAGCCAGCCTGGCTCTGGGGGTTTTCAGCTGCTGGCTGTGCTGGAATTACAGCCGGTGCGGGTCCGGGTCCGAGGGGCGGGCTCTGTCGCTGCCTTTGCAATCGTGTCCCATCTCCCCAGGCGCGTCCCCGGCGGGGCAGGTACAGAGCAGCTTTTGTTCCAGCCGCGGCTCTGCCCAAGCCGTGCGGGGAGCAGCCTTCCAGGGCCTCACGTGCTGATGGAAGAAAATGCTTTGAAAGAGAACGAGGGGGAGCTGTGGGGGACAGGTAAACGCACCAGAGGGAAGAGCGATGCAGGAAGGGAAGCAGCGAGGCTGCAGGGTCAGGGAGACACAGAAAACACTGCCCGGGAGGCTTTGCTTCTTGGCCGTCCCGTGGACCGTTCCCCTCGGTGTCAGGTCATCATAAAACTGGGGAACGCGCCTTGTCCAGCTCCTGTCCCAGAGGATGGCAGGCTGCAGGCAGGCTCCTTTTATAAACAGCACATAGCACAGAGCCTAGTTTCCCTCGCGCAAATAAATGTCCCTCCACCGTGGGGGTGTCCCTGTCCTTTTCCTAAGCTAAGAGGTAAGTTGGGGAGTCTTGGTCACGACGCTGGAGGTGGCCATAGACCTAAGACGAGTAAGTCGCCATCAATCCAAGTTCAGGAAGCTTGTCCTGACCGGCTCTGAACAAAGAGGCTCTGTGGTTCCAACAGCCAGAGCGAGGTGATTACCAGCGCGAAGGGACCTCCGTTTCCCACTGTCAGTAAAGACTGCAAGTGAATTCAGACAGAAATAATGGGCATTAAGGCGGACAAGCGATCCCATTATTGTAATTTGAAAATGAAGATGGAAAGTAGCTTGTTCAAACATGTTCGGTTTTTAAATCGGGGGAATTAACCTTAGCTGCTCACAGACACACTGTGGGAGATAAAGTTTCTACCCAAAATGACTCGTTGGAATTCTTGTCCTTCACAACTGAATTATATTAAAATAAGTGTAAATGCTTTCCGAAGCTCAAAAATATTCCCCAGTGTGTGCTTGCAGAATATTAAAAACCAAAACTTCCTGATCGGTAGCAATCCTATGGGAAACTTTACTATGAGTCTTACCTTGTTTAGCTTCAATGTATATAATTGTGATATTCCGTTTTAATATGATCAAGAAAGTACCTCAAACTGCGTGTTATGGAGGGGTGTAAATATAAATCCTGATTAAATACATTTTCACGATATCTTCTTTCTCTATGTTATATTTCACTGTTAAACACACAACTATTTGACCCTTTTTAAAATACTTAGAGGAGGAAATGAAGATACAAAAATGACAATGTAAGAGATTTTAAAATCACAAAGGTGCATTTTGTATTTTGATAGATCACTGTAGCATATGACAAAAATTAGTAATATTTACGTTATTTTTGATAGGTTAAAATCAAATGTGTACCAGTCACGTATTTTAAAGTTATGCTGTGAGTTTTCTAGCTGTGTCAGTTTATTTTTACATCCATTTGTTGTATAGATCATCATAGAATTATCCAACAGCTGCCGTGTAATCGAAGTGACTAAAGTGAATTATCATCATGATTTTATAACAGTTTTCTTTAAATCAAATACCCTATATGCATTCTGTCACTTGATTGCATTTCAAGTAATCTATTAAAAATAGTAAAATGTCACCTACTTCACCGGGTCCTTCTTTAGTATAAAACCTCGGCTAAACCTCCTGTATGCATTTGCTTTCACTTCAGATTCTCCGTTAGAAAACTTTATCACATTTCACGATCATCAGCAATCTCCTACTGCTATTAACATGATATTGTCTTTTATGGTTTGATTATAGAAATCAAGAAAAAAGTATACATGACATATTTATAAAAGCCAACTTTACTAAATTTGCACTTAACAGATTTCAAAATGGGGTTTTAAAAATTATTTAGTGGCCCCTTACAATGTCCTTTTCCTGCTTGACCTTTCTCCTAGGTTTCCGTTTTTCTGCTCCTACAGACCCTGACACATCTCTGTGGTGTGGGCTATTGTTCCGACGTTCACCAAGGCCGCTGTGATTCCCAGGAGATAGGACATCTGACTCTCACTGCTGGTCACACTCAGGAAAAATGATCTCACTCTAAACTTTTCACATCAACGGGGAAGTGGTTGGCTATTGGTTCTCATTTGCTTACCTAATTCCAAATGCTGTGTTTATTTTTACCTTCCTTAAGTCAGTTCTGTAACTTTTTATTGAATCAATTGAATTTTGCTCTCCCTGTTCCAAAACTGATCTTATACTTAGTGTTAACCATATGCCAGGGAGAGGAGGAGAGCGAGTTCCTAAAAATAAGAGTTGGAGGAATCTACGTATGGGCGTCGTTAATTCTGCTCACTCGCCAGTTTGAAGCTTCCCCTCCTTCTTTGTTCTTTGTTCCTAAGATGTCCTCTTTACTGCTCAATGATGTGTCATAAAGCTGGATTCCGGGCTGTGGGAGTGTTCTGGGGATTTATACAACCCGGGAAGAGCCAGGGAAATGCGGTCATGTCGGTTTTTTCTACCTCTCGCGCCATGGACAGCTGTTCGTGTAGCTACATGGTATGTAGCCGTGCTGTATTTTATATAACGATGGTGAAATCTCATCATCAACTTTGGAAATAAGAAAACTGACATGTAAGAAAATGAGCTGCTTTCATGGAGAGTCACAGACCATCAGTACCATCCCCCGAGTGCCGGATCAAGGTCGGGTCTTGAGAGCTCTGCTAGTTACTTGACTCTCTCGCAGTTTGGGGTGAGGGGGGGAGCTTCAAGCTTTTTCCCTTCAAATTTCCTTAAGTTATTTTCCTGAAAGGGAGCTCATTTTGCTGTCTTCCCGTTTACTGATTCCTATTAAATGTTCACCTGCTAGAATAGGGGCCATATTTCCACTGACTATTGCAATAGGGTCTCTGCCAGGGACAAGGGCCTGGGGTCCGCCCGTCCACAGACAGGACTCCCACGTGGACGACAGCGAGACTCGCCTGGGCTCGAAGAGAGTCAGACTGTGGTGACTTCCTTGGACTCTGTGACTTGGTTAGAGAAGAGCGTTGACCTCTGAGTTGACCTCTGTCCAGGACCAAGTTGACTCGTCATGGCTGCAGGTGCTCTGTCTACCTGCACGTGCTCTGAGGCTGAGTGTCCTGGGCCAGGGCCTATCCCAGCCCCTCCCCTTCATCTGAGCCACTGAAGACCCTTGTGGTGGCCCGGGAGCCTCGCATGTCCGGCGCGGGCTCCTTCATGCTACCCTCCCGAAAACTCAAGAAGCTCAGACAGAGGAAGTCACGTTGGAGGAATGGGACTCACGGCCCAGTCGGCCTTTGTGGCTCGATGAGTATTATTTCAGTTGCAGTGTGATGGTGATGGAAGAGACTGGCCTAGGGTTCTAGACCCTCCTACCCCGGGGAGAGCTATATATAGTGTGAGTTCCTCCCGCTGGAATTAGAACTAAGAACCAGAAAGCTATCAGACTTCTTGCTGGCATTCCTCCCTCTGAAATCAATAAAAATAACAGAAATTCCAAATTAAAAAATGTGATCTTAGTATTTTTATTGATTTCAGAGAGAGGAAAGGGGAGGGAGAGAGAGAGAAACGTCAATGATGACAGAGAACCATTGATCACTGCCTCCTTCATGCCCTACACTGAGGATGGAGCCCACAACCCGGGCATGTGCCCTGACCGGGAATCAAACTATGACCTCCTGGATCACAAGTCGATGCTCAACCACGGAGCCACGCCACTGTTAAGGACACGGGTGTGCCTCAGTGGGCTGGTGTGATCGGCAAAACACGGTGAGGGAGCAGAGGTGGACGGTCGGTCGGCTCCGGTCAGGTCCACACAGAAGACAGTGGGAGGGCTTGGGTGCAGGGAAGACCAACGACCTCAAAGTTGCAACTGCTTTAGGGCACGACAACCTGGGCATAAGCAACTCCACATCCTGTTTTCAACCTGAGAACAATGAAGGGAGAAAGAAGAACTTCGGAGTTGGATGGGCCCAGGGAGGCCTTGGGCATCACGGCTTGGGGTTGCTCTGTGCCTGTGAGTGCGTGGCGCCGCCTGAGGGAGGTGGAGACGGGACCGTACACACGGGAGAGACAGCCGAGTGAGTATTTGCCTTGTCACTTCCCATGTAGAATCCAGTTTTGTGTCGGTTCACTTTCATCCTTATTTCCTTCTCATGCCTTCCCCCGTTATTTCACGTTTCACCGGACTGATCTGAAGTTGCTGGTCTACGTGGGGATGACACTTTCTCTGGTGGACCCCGCCTGGCGGGTGCTGCTGGGGAGCGGGTTTGGGCTCCTGCCCACCCTCCCGGTGAACTTGGTGAGCTCGGTGAGCTCGGGAGGGCTCCATCCGGGACGCAGCCTGCAGCCTGCGGGATGCTCGGGCTCTGACCCCTCACAAGCAGCCCAGGCTCCAGCTACTTCACGCAGCCAGCGCGGGGGATGCCTCCCAGGACCCACAGGGGCTGGGGGCCGACTTTCACATCTCCTCACTTTGGGCGAGGGCGTCGGACGGTGGACTGAAGGGTCTCGGATTTGACTCTGGTCAAGGGCACGTACCTCCGTTGCAGGCTCCATGCCCCGCCGCTGTCCGGGGGTGTCGGGGAGGCCATAATAGATGTGTCTCTCTCACATCAATGTTTCTCTCTGTCTCGCCCCCTCCCTTCCACTCTCTCTGAAAATCAATGGAAAAAACCCCTCGAGTGAGGATTAACAAAAATAAAATAAAAAATAAAATCTCCTCAGTTTGTATAATTTAGACTCTTTCCACAGGAAATATATATCTCATTTACTAAAATTTAACCCGCAAATTGATCGTTAAAATGTTTTTTTCAGTCTAAAAGGAAATGTGTCTACATTTTCAAGGTCACTGAGACATTACCAAAGGTATGTTGGGTGATGTTTGACTCGCTGGGCATGAAAGCGGATTTCTTCTCCGCCTCCCACACTCGTCCCTCACAGCATTCACCGCTCTCGGGCTCGAAGTCGTTGAAGCACCTGAAATTGAGTGTAAGTGCTTGAAGAGGCTTTGCAAAAAATAACAGAAATACCTCTCAATTGTTGTGATTTGGGAGAATATATCTTTCTTCCCCCGAAGGCTTAATGAATGCCTCAGCTCTCCTCCTGGTTTTTTAAAACTGCACCAACAGCTTTCCGGATGTTTCTTAACCAGTTTTAATTTCTGAGGGGTCTTAGTGGGTAGAGTTACTGTATTAGGGGAAAAAATTTTTTTTAATTGTTTAGGTTTTTTCCTCTCCTATATTTCATTCCATCTGTACAATGCAAGGCATGAAGAATGATGGTGGATGGAGTTCCAATAGCGTTTGCCATGCACCCCCCAAGTTGTTCACTAAAGAGAAATACCAAGAAGGAAATAATGAAAGTCTGGTTTTTATCATATGAAAACTTGCTGATTGCCCTACCTGGTTTGGCTCAGTGGATAGAGCATCAGCCTGCGGACTGAAAGGTCCCGGTTCAATTCTGGTCAAGGGCATGTGACCAGGTTTCAGGCTCAATCCCCAGTAGGGGGCATGCAGGAGGCAGCCGATCAATGATTCTCTCTCATCATGGATGTTTTCTTTCTCTCCCTCCCCCTTCCTCTCTGAAATCAATAAAAATATATTTTTAAAAAGGAGCATAAATTAAAAAAAAATCAGGTGAACAAACAGGCAATTATACCAGGATAACAAAAGCTATGACATCCCTAACTGGTTTGGCTCAGTGGATAGAGCGTCGGCCTGTGGACTGAAAGGTCCCAGGTTCAATGCCGGTCAAGGGCATGTACCTTGGTTGTGTGCACATCCCCAGTAGTGTGCAGGAAGCAGCTGATGGATGTTTCTAACTCTCTATCCCTCTCTCTTCCTCTTTGTGAAAAGTTAATAAAATATATTTTTTTAAAAAAGCTATGACAGAGCAATACAGTACAGTAAGCCCCTGTGAAGAGCACCGCTCTGTTTTCTATACCAGTAGCTGCTGCAACAAACCGCCACAACTTAGTGGCTTAAGACACACAGACTTACTATATCCCAAGTCTGGCGGCTGGAAGTCTGACATGGTCTCATTGGGCTCACAGCTGGGGTCAGCAGGGCCATGTTCATCCTGGAGGCCCGAGGACAGTGGTGCTCAACCTTGGCTGCACATTAGAATCACCTGGGAATCTTTTTAAAATCCTGATTTCTGGGCCTCATCCTCCGGAAATTCTGTTTCTTTGTGACTAATGGTGTGGCCCCACCCCATAACAAAGAAACA
This sequence comes from Myotis lucifugus, assembly GCF_000147115.1. Lineage (NCBI taxonomy): Eukaryota > Metazoa > Chordata > Mammalia > Chiroptera > Vespertilionidae > Myotis > Myotis lucifugus. The sequence goes on from NW_005871482.1 coordinate 56,144, forward strand.
GAATTTCCAGAGGATGGGGTCAAGAATCAGGGATTTTAAAAAGATTCCCAGGTGATTCTAAGGTTGAGAACCACTGCCCTAGGAGGACCTGTTTCTTTGCTCTCCCAGCTTCCAGAGGCTTGTGGCCCCTTCCCGTCTCCAATGACATCGATGGCCAGCGGAGTCTTCCTTTTTTTTTTTTTAGAAAGCATCTTCATGGTACAAGCCGTGTCCTTGGATGAGAGATGCAGGTCCCCGACCTCAATGGTCGGGCTGGAGTGGGGCGTGAGGTTCAAAGTCCCAGGGAGTAAGGAACCGCATACAGAATGCAGCCAGTGGCACTGAGATGACTGCATGGGGACAGCGGTCACTAGACCTACCGCGGTGACCACTTCCCAACGCCGTGGCACAGCGACCCGCTGCTCGGCACCTGCAGCCGATGTAACAGCGGGCGTCAGGCGGGCTTCGCTGACAGAACAGCAGATGCTCGGCTCCTCTGCGCCATCAGGTCCGAAGAATGGGGCTGTGCTGGAGGCGGCCGAGGAGAGGGCCTGGGCCCAAGGGGAGCGAGCACTGGCCGGGGACATGCAGGAGGAAGAAAGAGGGCTCCTGGCACATAGCTGGGGGCTGCGAATCGAGGGGCGCACAGCCACAGAGACCCCCAGGAGAAACGGCTGGCACGTTACCTGCCCCGCTGACCTGTGGGCCTGACATCAGAGTTGAAGTGCTTTCTTTCGGACTTTCTACGGCCCTCAAATCCATCGGTAAAACTCCAGTGTGTGGGTGCTTGCTGGGGCTCAGGAAGGAGGGGCAGCACCCCACACTGAACCCAGGGCAGGAGTCAGGGGTGAACAACAGAGAGACGGACCAGGATATGCACACGCTTAGAAAACCCAGAGACTGGGGAGGGTCCCAGCTCCCCACGTTAGAGGCCTGGGCATCGGGTTATATAGGAAAGCTGAGGAGGACCGCGGGAAACTGGCAGATGTGAAGGTCGGAAACATCTGGATTGTAGCTACTTACAGACACCGTCACAACCCCGCCATCCACCCGCCTTGGTGGCTGTTACCACTCGATGTCAACTCTGAACCAAGCAAAGTCTTGACAAGATGTTTGAGAAATCTCCCATCGGGCTGTGTTTTCAGATGTAACTAATCACTCACCGAATGAAGACATGCAATCGAGCCCTAGCCGGTGTGGCTCAGTGGATAGAGCGTCGGCCTGCGGACTGAAAGGTTCGGGTTCGATTCCGGTCAAGGGCATATGCCTGGTTGCGGGCTCAATCCCCAGTGGGGGGCGTGCAGGAGGCGGCCAATCAAGGATTCTCTCTCATCATTGATGTTTCTATCTCTCTCTCCCTCTCTGAATCAATAAAAATCTATACTAATAAAAGGGTAATATGCTAATTAGACCAGGAGACCAGCCAGGGAGGGCAGTTGGGGGCTATCAAGCCAGCAGGGGGGGGCAGTTGGGGGTGAGCAGGCTGGCAGGCAGAGTGGTTAGGGGTGATCAGGCAGGCAGGTGAGCGGTTAGGAGCCAGCGGTCCCAGATTGCAAGAGGGATTGGGCCTAAACCGGCAGTCGGACATCTCCTGAGGGGTCCCAGATTGGAGAGGGTGCAGGCCAGGCTGAGGGACACCCCCCTCCCATGCACGAAATTCGGACCACTAGTATAAAATAAAAAGGAATGCACTCGAGTTTCCAATGTTAATATACAGAAGTGAAGTCCAGTATTCTCTTTATGAGAAACACCCTGTCCTGTCGAGATGCATCGACGGCTGCAGAGAGGCGCGCTGTGACGTCATGCCTGGGCTTTCCTGGCCAGTCCTCGCTGAAACGTCCCCAAAAGCAGCCTCTGCACCTGAGACTGTCGCAGGGGCGGCCACGGAGGCCGTACCCGCAGGCAAGAAACCTCCCGTCATGTGGTCTTTATTAAAATACCAAGACACGGGGAAACCCAACGAAACACTGCCATTCTAGGGACTGGCCCAGGCATTTGTAACTCTTTGGTCTTCAGTTCGCGTGAGTTTATGGAGGATTTCATCTGCTTTTGCGGAGTCCCTGGTCTTGATGAGGGCGACAGGGGGCCAGCTGTTGCCCAGGAAATATCATGAGCTTCCGCAAAAGCAAACGTCGGTATGTCTGTGTGGAACATTGTGATAAACCTACATGGTCATAGCCATCCAGATACATCACAGCAAACATTTTAAATTAAAAAACGTGATCTAGCCCAGCCAGTGTGGCTCAGTGGTTGAGCATCGACCTATGAGCCAGGAGGTCACGGTTCTATTCCCAGTCAGGGCACATGCCCGGGTTGTGGGCTCAATCCCTGGTATGGGGCGTGCAGGAGGCAGCCGATCAATTATTCTCTTACATCATTGATGTTTCTGTCTCTTTCTCTCCCTCCCTTCCTCTCTGAAATCAATAAAAATATTTTAATATTTTTAATAAGTTATCTAGATAATTGGGAGAGAGGTGAAACCTCCCGTTCTGCCCTCCATTGTGTCAGGTAGGGCTTGCTGTGATGTCCGGATTCATGAAGAATGTCCAGTTTACCTTCATTCTGTCTTCTGTTCGCCTGGGGTATCTAGGACGTCCACAGTCAGCATTAAGCTCCAAGTTCAAGAAATGTCAGAGGTATTTTTCAGCAAGTACCGGCTGCTTCCGTTTTCCTGGAGTTATTTCTACTTCCCCACGCCCAGCTCAGTAATGACAGGGCTTCCCAGAAAAAAGCAGGTTTCCATGACATCAGTTCTGCAAGAGGCACAAGTAGAGGATTTGGGGAGGTAACGTTATTTTTGCCTTTGCCCTCCCGCCTACACAATTCTACCGGAACCAGAACCTGTGTGGGCCGACAGGCAGCCGCTGAGTCTCAGACAGCGGGGGGAGCAGCCAAGGGGAGGCCTTGGGCCACACATTCATGGAGACATGAAAGACGAGAAATGCTGCGTAGAAGATGCTCTCATCGTAGAAGCATAAATTCACATTTTGCTTTTTGTAGGAAGAATGTATTCTGCGCCCTAACTGGTTTGGCTCAGTAGATAGAGCCTCGGCCTGCGGACTCAAGGGTCCCAGGTTCGATTCCGTTCAAGGGCATGTACCTTGGTTGCGGGCACATAACCAGTAGGGAGTGTGCAGGAGGCAGCTGATAGATGTTTCTCTCTCATCGATGTTTCTAACTCTATATCCCTCTCCCTTTCTCTCTGTAAAAAATCAATAAAATATTTTTAAAAAAGAATGTATTCTGCTATAGAATTTGCAACATCACAAACTCTACTGCTATCATTTTCTAACCACTATCAGACCAAAGGACATGTTAGCATTGAAGGGGTTCTGTTTTCCAAAGAAGTGCTGTCTATTACACTGTGGAGAGTTGATTTTCATTTTTTTAACTTATCTTTATTATTGAAAGTATTACAGATGCCCACCCTTTCTCCCCCATTGGCTCCCTCCAACCCTCACCTGCCCTATTCTTAATCCTTGGGTAGTATCGATTTAGTTCCAGATTAGAATTATCCTCTCTTAGTTTCCTTCTCGTTAGTTTGGTTATGGAATTCTTGCAAAAGCAGTCATCTTTTTTTAAAGAATAAAAAATATGATGAAAATTAAAGCCAGCTCGCGTCACCCTTATGGTGGCTCTCGGGTGTTGCACCCTGCGCTGGTTCAACGTCATTCTAGCCCTGCCGCGTCAGCACCTCCTCAATCCTCGCAGGAGCGCAGCGGCTGAGTGCGTGGTCTATAGACCAGCAGTTCTGACCCTTGAATGTGCATCAGAGTAACCTGGATGCCTGTGGGACCGCTTGCTGCCCCTCACCCCGCGTGCCTATGCGAGCAGGCCCTGGGGAAGGCGGCCCGTGATGCTGGGCTGCTGGTGCGTGGACCCCACTGGGGCAGCCACTGGGACAGATCAGTTTCAGAAAACTGTGGCCCGAGCCAAAACCAGGGCTTTTTTTCTTGTTTGGTCCTCAAGCTAAGATTGTCTTTAGTGTTGAATAGAAGAAAAAAAAGAAATTAAAGAAATTTTGTGACACATGGCAACTATATAAAAGCCAAATTTCAGTGTCCATAAATAACGTGTCACTGAAACTCAGCATGCTCATCGCACACATGTGTCGTGTGCCTGCTCTCACGCTACAGCGCAGAGTGACTAGTTGTGAAAGAGACACTATGATCCCAAAGCCAAAATTAGCTTCTCTCTGGCCCTTCACAAAAAAATGTGCCAATCCCTGTCATAGATGGAAGCAAGATCGACAATATTTTAGCCAGCAGGTAGGTGGTAGTGTTTGGTTTATATATTTCTGCTGAAACTTCAGAGCCCATATTCTTAACCATTTTTGAAAGATGTAGAAATTCACTCTTTTTAAAATAAATTGTCTGAGTGAGTGATGTCAACAATCTCTGGCCCCTATTCACTAGTTCTGTGACTTTCAAACTTGTTTTTGTTCTCACTCCATCTTTCTTCCCCTGGTGCTCCCATCGTCCTTCCCCTGGCGCTCCCATCTTCCTTCCCCTGGTGCTCCCATCGTCCCTCCCCTGATGCTCCCATCTTCCTTCCCCTGGTGCTCTCATCCTTCCCCTGGTGCTCCCATCGTCCCTCCCCTGGTTCTCCCATCGTCCTTCCCCTGGTGCTCCCATCTTCCTTCCCCCTGGTTCCCCCTTCGTCCTTCCTCTGGTGCTCCCATCTTCCTTCCCCTGGTGCTCCCATCGTCCCTCCCCTGGTGCTCCCATCCTGTGCCCTTGGAAGGCCTCTCTGTCCTTTGCATCCCGGGGACTATCTGCTTGGGAAGAAGCTGCCATTTGCCTGCGGTTGACTTAGGTTTGGTCGGTCTGTTGCGCAGAAAGTCATTGTGTTGCTTCAAGACCTCCTGAGGTAAAGAGAAGTGCGTCCATTTCAGAGGACGTCTCTCCCGTCATTCCCAGGCTCAGAGTGAGAGCTGGCAGGCAAAGCAGAGAGGTTTCCCAGTTTCCGCCTGGATTACGTGGAAATAAGAAATGAGGTCATAATGATGACCTCACAGGCCCAGGCGGCGGGGCTGGCTGAGGCGCTGAGTTCTCTGAAGGGTACGGAGGCGGGCGATTTCCAGGGACCGTGCACCTGAGAGAGGAGTGGCTTCTAGGGGGCAAGGCTCCTGACTCTCACCCAGGCGGTCAGCACCAGCCGGCAAAGTGGCATCACGCAGCTGAGACCTTTTCCTCAGCCCCCATTTCCGGTTCCTTTGCTTTGAGAGGGAAAAAAAGAAAAAGAAAGAAAGAAACTCAAAGCATTGTTTAACATGCATAGACACAATGGGGGGAAAAGGAGACATATGTACTACTATTTGTAATACTTAAAACAAGAAAATTTAAAAAAAACTGTGGTACATCTACACAATGGAATACTACGCTGTGGTAAAAAAAAAAAAGAGTTCTTATCATTTGCAACAGCATGGATGGAGCTGGAGAGCATTATGCTAAGTGAAATAAGCCAGTCGGAGAAAGATAAATATCACATGATCTCACTCATTTATGGAACATAATGAACAACATAAACTGATGAACAAAAACAGATCCAGAGACAGAGAAGCATCGATCAGACCGTCAGACCTCAGAGGGAAGGTAGGGGAGGGCGGGGGTAAGGGGGAAAGATCAACCAAAGGACTTGTATGCAGGCATATAGGCCTAACCAATGGACACAGACACCAGGGGGGTGAAGGCGTGAGTGGGGTGGATGGAGGGTAACATGGGGATAAGGATACATATGTAATAACTTAATCAATAAAAAAATTAAAAAATTAAATGCATAGACAATGATTTGGGAAACACCCGACGATTTCAGTAAAGAAATCAAGCATATAGCTTTCTAAGAGCCTAATCGAGTGTATCCGCTTTTTGTCAAGAATATGTCACCAGCTCTGCTGTGTTGTTATCATAAAAAGCGTAGAACCCATAAATAACTACCATGAGATGGAATCGGATAAGAGAAGCACATGCAGGCAGGTATTGGGGGCCGTTTATATTTCCATTAACCAGTAGAGATGTGATAGGAATGGGGCGTTCCTCTGTGCCAAGTAATTCGGTGAAGGTCTTAATTAATTTCAAATAAAAACCTCACAGTTCAGGCCTAATTATATCACTTTCCGTCTCAAGCACAGTAATGATTAGCTCCTTTCTTAATGAATATTTTCAAGGCCGCCGCACTAATTACCCGCAGATCTTTAAGGTGCTGTTTCAGACTATACGTCCGGACAGACAATGCGGCCGCGGCGGGCGCCCAGGCTGCCTGCCAGCGCGTCTCCCTCGGCCGCCCTGGCCCTGCACCAGGAGGACGGGAGGGACAGCTGACACTTGGAAAACAAAACCTCAGACGCCACCAAGGTTTTAACTAATAGCTGCTCAGAGCAGAAACAGGCTCTCGATTTTAATATTCAGTGTACCATGTCTGGGTAGTGTTCTGTCATTAATACTCTGCTTTTTATAATGGGGTTCACCCAAAGCATAGTTCTTTACAAACTAATGAACCGTATAGCATTTTTTTAAATATATTTCATTGATTTTTTTTACAGAGAGGAAGGGAGAGGGATAGAGAGTTAGAAACATCGATGAGAGAGAAACATCAATCAGCTGCCTCCTGCACACCCACTACTGGGGATGTGCCCGCAACCAAGGTACATGCCCCTGACTGGAATCGAACCTGGGACCCTTGAGTCTGCAGGCCGACGCTCTATCCACTGAGCCAAACCGGTCAGGGCCGTATAGCATTTTTAATACAGCAATGAGACTCGTTCTGTTAATATCTAGCCATTGTGATCATTCACACAGACACCTAATGGCCAGAGGTGGTGGTCATTTAAGCCAGGTGGTGAACATGTGGGTCTACTGTACTTCCTACTTTGGGTTATGTTTGGAAAGTCTCCTATAAAGTGTTGTGTGTGGTTTTTTTTAACAAAAATACACAAACGTAAGAGCTCATGTTTCCATACTGATGGAGCTATTAAAGAGATCGAATTAATTTTAAGTTCAATAAATCGTGAAAAGACCTAATTCATGCCATAGCTGAGCCTGTACCGCTGAAGTTCTTATTCTGAAAACGCTGGTGACAGAGGTATCGAAGTGCAAGCCCAGAATAGCGTTATTCACGTTAAAATAGAGCTCAGACACGTGTCATAATTTTTGAAAAACTGAAAGCTCTGATTCAGTGCCAGTCTGTTTTGGATAAGTCCTGATGCTAAAGAATATTGAACCCTAATGAGCGAGAGAAAAACCCTTCTGGCCACACTGTGCGCTGCACAAACAGCTGCTTGCGAACATGCCCTCGCTCCTGCTGCTGCTGCTCTCCGCGGGGGAGGGGCTGAGCTGTGAAAGCACGGGGCCCCATCTGAGCGGAGTGGTGGGACGGCTCCTGGCCCTTTACAGTCTGCCCTGGGCCTGCTCGGAGGGGTTGGAGCGCTAACGTCTTCTCCCCGTGCCAATGTCAGAATTATAGCTAGGCCCCAAACGTAAGGCAGCAAATGTTCTCAACTCCCCCCCACACACACACCCCCACAGCAAACTACATCAGACAACGATCAGAACGGATTAATTTGGGGAACAGTCAGTAGAGCTGTCAGTGGACAATGAGATGAGCAGGAGGCAGAGACAAACCAAAGGGCCTACATGACGCTCCACCGACGTACAGTAGCCATTGCTGATGGCAAGTGTGTCCAAGTCCAGAGGAATCTTTTAAAGGCCAATCACACGAAGGCCGGGATGGTATCGTGGGGTGTCCTCTGTGTCCCCACTGCAGCTGGTGGACGTGGAGCTCTTGGGGTGCCGCAGGAATAAGGGTTTCGGAGGCCCCCACGGGAGGGTGAGGCATGGTGGGAAGTTTCTCCCAGAGCTCCCAGCTGCCCGGAGCTGGATGGGGAAGACGCAGGCGTGTCTGCGGCGATGCTCAGACACCCAACAAGCATTTCCCACGTGTCCACCAGGACGCGGCCCGATGCCTGCCGCCTCGGCCCAACCCCATGCCCTGCTCTCAGGAAGCAGGGCCTGATCGAAGATCCAGAACAGGTGCCGGAATAAAGAGCAGCCAGAGATGCACCAGGGAAAATGCGAGGTTGATGTCCGGTGATCAGGGTGCGTGAGGGCAGGGAGTGACCACTGTGATTTGTGTGTCCGGTGAAGGCAGCGGTTCTCAACCTGTGGGTCGCGACCCCTTTGGTGGTCGAACGACCCTTTCACAGGGGTCGCCTAAGACCATCCTGCATATCAGATATTTACATGACGATTCATAACAGTAGCAACAATAAAGTTATGAAGTAGCAACGAAAATAATTTTATGGTTGGGTCACAACATGAGGAACTGTATTTAAAGGGCCAGAAGGTTGAGAGCCACTGGGTTAAGGCCTACCACCCAGGGAAGGTAGGGTGGGGGTTCAAGTAAAAGGGAGAAATGAGAGGAAAGAAAACACGAGAAAACGTCATTTGGAGGAAGTCCTGAGAGACAGGCAGAGGTCGGAATGCGCGTGGCTTTCCTAAGGAACTAGAACGTGTAGAGTTTGCATTTTAACAAACCTGCACCGTCGTTGCTAACGGGAGGCCGGCCTTTAGCTCTCGCCCGGCATCATCCACCATAAAGGTTGCCTGAGAAGGTTCAAAATAAAACCCATTTTATTGTTCGGCTGCTCTTTCCATCTCATCCTCAGATGAAAGATTCCCTCTCCATGCATTCGGGTCCCTCCCTGCAGCTCAGCGTGTCTGCGGGATGGAAAGAGCAGCCGCCCGCGTGGCTTGAATAAGCAGGGACTTCTCCTTCTCACAGGGCCAGAGGCCCAGAGGCCCAGACCCGCCAGGACCAGGCAGTCTCCGATTCCCAGGCTAGTCGCCTCCTTTCACAAGTTTGCCCAGGAACCTGCAGGATTAGCGCTGCAAGATTGCAGAACGGAGGAATATGGGGAACCAGGCCCAGACCTCAGATTAACAGCTTCCCAATTGGTTGAAGATAAACCAAGGTCAGGGGGTTGGCTCCTCCTTGTAACGCCGTTTGGGACAATGAGAGTTCGGAATTGCCGAGACCAAGTATTTAAAGTCTGAAGGACCAAAGAGGCTCCGGACGGGTTTTATGCTTTGCATTTCCAAGTGCGCTCTGTGTTGGCAGGGCCCGCCAGGGCCGCGTTATTGATGGGAGATCTGCGGAGAAGCAGACATGTTGCCAAGAAAGGGAAAATGAATCATTGTCCCTAATACGATGAGGATCTTAGGAAACAGTCTACACAGCTCGTGAGTGAACCTAGCAATTAATCTTGACATGTTTTGCAAAAGGTTTGGTTGCTTAACATTGCTCCCCAGTCGTTTTTTCTGAGTTGGCTGTAGGCAGGAAGGTAAGAAGACTGGCGTGCAGGAAACGGAGCTTTCCGTCCCTCCCAGGCCCACGGTGCCCGTTGTGTATTGAAATATGAGGTGCCTCGTGAGAGGAGATTAGACAAAGGCGTTCACCAACGTGCCCTCGGCCCCAACTTGCTCCAGGAAGCGATGAAGTGGCGCCATTGGAGACAGGAGTCACGACCAATTTATTGCTCCATTCTGGATGCTGCATATGCATGCAAAGTTTTATTTATAAAGATAATTTATGTGGCAGTTGGGGTATGTGGTAATCACCAAGACACAGTGTCTAAAGCTACGCAGTGTCACGCTCGCATGTTGCCAGGAATTCTCTTTACCGGCCTGCATCCGAGAGCTTCCCAGGAAATGCGGGCCAATCGGAAGCTTCCCCTGCGTCTCTCCTTTGAGGAAGAGAAAATGGAAACCTGATCATTTAAACATTTACCGTCACCGTCTCCATTTGGGTCTACGTTTTGCTAAAAAATAAACCATAGAAATCTTATATCAATAACACAGGATGGCTGCCTTGCGTTCCTTTCATGTTAAACTTGTAACTTATCATAAGATCTTGATGTTTTTATTTGATATCAAGGAAGAAAGGAAGGGTAGAGTCTTGAGCTATTGTCAGTTCCAAGGAAGGTGTGGTCAGGCATCCTCAACTCCAGCTCATACAATAGAGGGGTCCCCATCTCACAGGCTGGCCCCTCTTGAGCTAGGTGAGCCATTGGCTAGGAAGCATGGCAGGACCATGTGGTGCATGGCCTCCGAGCAAATGGTGGGGGACACCATGGGGTGAGAGCACACGCTGTCTGCTACAGCCAAACACAGGAGCAGCACAGTTTCAGGGCACCCGCAGCCCAGCACTTTTAACCATAGATATTTACCCAATTTAACAGCTTCCTCCCTATTCTTCTCCAATACTTTATTGTTACCTCTGTTGTAGAACTTACCAGCTTATGTTATTGACAATTATTATTAACTAGAGGCCCGGTGCATGATATTTGTGCATGGGTTGGATTCCTAGGCCTGGCCGCCAATCAGGGCCGATTTGTGGGGCGACCAGTGGGGCAATCAGGGGGCCCCCACTGGCACCTGCCTTGGCTGGCCTGGCACCACCCCCTCACTGGCCCCGCCCCCACCACCACTGCCAGTCACCTCCCTCTGTGGGGCAACCAGCTCGCACCTGCCTTGGCTGGCCTGGGGCTGTGGACTGGGGGCAACTCCTGTGTTGAGCATGTGCCTCCTGGTGGTCAGTGCGCATCACAGCAACAGGTTGTTCTGCCGGTCGTTCTGCTGTTCAGTTGATTTGCATATTAGGCTTTTATTATATAGATGTAGTTCCGTTTCATAAGTGTGAAGCTCTCAAAACCATCACTTTATATCTTTTATTCTCTAACTGAATCAGCCAGTAGTTCTGAATATGTACACACAAAGAATTATACATGTGCCGAAACCGGTTTGGCTCAGTGGATAGAGCGTTGGCCTGCGGACTGAAAGGTCCCAGGTTCGATTCCGGTCAAGGGCATGTACCTGGGTTGCGGGCACATCCCCAGTGGGGGATGTGCAGGAGGCAGCTGATCGATGTTTCTCTCTCATCGATGTTTCTAACTCTCTATCCCTCTCCCTTCCTCTCTGTAAAAAATCAATAAAATATATTTTAAAAAAAAAGAATTATACATGAGTATTCATAGAATCTACTCATATTAGTCAAAAACTGGAAATATGTCCAACAACAGGTGAATGAACAAACACGGTGGTATATCCATACAGTGCAATACTATTTAGCAAAAAAAATAAATAAATAAAATATTGATACACGTAACATCATGGATGAAGCACAAAAATCTAAGCTGAGTAATGGAAACAGGACTTAAAAGATGGTGTAGTGTAGGATTCTATTTGTGTGGACATTTAGAAAAGGCAAACCAATCTATAGAGACAGAAAGCAGGTCAGTGGCTGAGACAAAGAGGCTGGAGGCAACTTTTAGGAATGAGGATGTTCTACCTTGAAGTGACATGGGTAGATATGTTCTTCAAAACTCACTGAACCATTTTTAAACAGGTACATTTTATCGAGTATAGACTATATCTCAAAAGGTTGATATTTTAAAAGTCCACTCGAATTTTATAAAGTAACGTTTTTCCAATGTTTGCTCTTTTGTAAATATGAAAAATTCAAGAGATTCATTGTTCAAAATGTGGCAGGTAGCCCTGGCTGGTGTCTCAGTTGGCTGAGTGTCATCTCATGCCCCAAAAGGTCGCTGGGTTGATTCCCGGTCATAGCACATAGCCAGTTGCAACCGATCAATGTTTCTCTCTGACATCAATGTTTCTCCCACTCTCCCTCTCCCTTCCTCTCTAAAAAAAACAATATGTCAGATAAACAATGTAGAAACATATTATATCTTTATATTTGGTCATACATTGAACAGTAAGTGGTCCTGCAAAGTGTTTCTAGCATAGGTGATATGACTAAAAATAATTTTATATTTAAAATGATTTTTAAAACCATCAAAATTCACCTTTTAAATATCAAGAAAAGTAAGGGAATGCCACAGAACTCCCTGATGTGAAACAGGTGGGTAAAATTCACAACTATATATTTCTAAAATCCTAATATGTGAAAGAAACACATAAGTTATTCTGTCTATTCATAAACTCAGAGGCTCAGACTTTTATTTCAGCCACTAAAAGGGGAACAGTAAGAGGGACCTCCTTCCCAGAAGAGAGGGAGAACAAGAGGAATATGACGGGGTGCCTGGCTTTGGAGACGTTCTTGGTAGCACCCTGTTAGCAGTCAGTGCTCTGATGGGAGATACAGTGGTTTGCACAGAGAGGAACATGCAGGGGCAACAGCGTTGGTGGCAACTTTCCCCTCAATCAGCATCTTGGACAGGGTGTGCTGGATGTGGCACAGGTGGTCGGTGACATGGACAAGGGCGGTTTCAGCAGAGCAGTGGGACGAACACTGTGAGGCAGTGGTTCTCAACCTTCTGGCCCTTTAAATACAGTTCCTCATGTTGTGACCCAACCATAAAATTATTTTCGTTGCTACTTCATAACTGTAATGTTGCTGCTGTTATGAATCGTCATGTAAATATCTGATATGCAGAATGGTCTTAGGCGGCCCCTGTGAAAGGGTCGTTCGACCGCCACAGGGGTCGAGACCCACAGGTTGAGAACCGCTGCTGTGAGGGGTGAATGAGAAGTGAGTAGGTGAAGACGTGTAGACAGTCCTCTGAAAAGCTCACTCGGACCAGGAGAGAGACTTAGCACGTTTTAAGATGGGACACAGCACAGCGTGATAGAGCACTAGTGCTTACATCGCAGAAGGAAGTGAGAGAAAACTTGGCAAGGAAAACGGGCAAGGTTCCTCTGAGGAGGAGGCTGGAGATGGGATCGGCTCTTTGGAGGGAAGAGATCACCCTCCATCAGGTCGGAAGCGCGGAGGGAGAACCCGAGTCCTGGCAGGAGCACGTGGGCGGTCGGAGGAAGGAAGACTGGAAATGGGTGTCCAGGGATTTGGTTTTCTATACTCTCCACCCAGTTCTCCCAAGAAGTTGCATAGTGAATAACCCACCTGACTGGGAAGGTTAGCTGGAGAAGCAGTAAACCCACCTCCAACAGAGCTCCATGCTCCTCGGGCCATTCCCCAAGCGTTGTCTCTGAGGACAAAGGAATGATGATTTTTCTAGAAAATGGAACACCTGGGTCAGAACCAACAGGCTGAAGAAGACACGGAGTTTTCCGAGAGAAAAGGATGGACCTAACGGAACGCTCCTTCCTCCCTCTGCAGCAGGTGCGGGGGCACCCGGCGCACAAACATGTATTCTTGTTATTGCATCATCTGTCAATGGAGGGAAGCACACGTTTTATTCTGACTCAGTTAAGTCCACTTTGATGACACAATACGGCAAATGTCTGCGATGTCAGGAGCACGGATGAGAGGCCGTGGCAAAGCCGCCTGTCTCCTTCCAGGCGTGCTCCCATCAGGAGCTGAACCAGCCTGTCCTCACGGAGGCTTCTCCGCAGCCGCTGCTGTGTCGTCAGAAGGGCCTCCGCTCAGAGCCTGGGGACCGGGAGCCAAGCAGGAGGTCTTAATCTGGGCAAATGATGGCGTCACCAGAGGATAAAACTAAAATGGAGTGTTTTTTCCCTAATCCTCACCTGAGGATATGCTTTTTTATTGACTTTATTGAGAGAGAGAGAGAGAGAGAGAGAGAGAGAGAGAGAGAGAGAGAAACACTGATGTGAGAGAGAAACACCCATCAGTTGCCCCCGTATGCACCCCAACCAGGACTGAACCCACAACCTGTTGATATGTTTAAAATTCAGCACCTTTGCCTCATGCTGTAGATTTGAAAGGGAGCTTTATATTCCAACGGCAAACAGATTTAAAGACTGTTTTCTATATGTAGTATATTATTTGGATTTTTTGCGTATTTTAGCATTTATGCCACATGAAGTAAAAACTGTTATTTCCTTACTATTTTATTGTTCTTCCCACTTCCTGTGAAAGGTGCTAAAAAGGAAAATAGAAATAAGCCCTGTGCTCCAACTGGGAGCCGAGGGAAGCCTTGTGGTGTGAGGGACGGTATCCAACCAGCTGGGCCACGCGGCCATGGCTGGAGTGGGCTCTGAGAGCATCTCATTCCACTTTTTTTCTCCAAAAATACTTCTGTGTTTCCCAGTGAGACGTCCTGTAAACAGACAGGCACTGTGCGCCGAGCCTGATGTGAGACTCGCACACACACACACCTTGGCAGCCCCGTGCACCCCAAGGACGGGAGCTCCATGGGGACAGACGCGGGGAGAGTAGATCTGGTTAGTGACCGAGGGCCCTGGATTCGCATCAGATGGCGACCCCCCCCCCCCATTCTCAGGCTCCAAGCCCGCCATGGAGTGCAGTCAGCTTGGGAGGCGCTCACTATGTATATTGGCCTGAGGACATTGACCAGGAGGAAGCTGTGCTGTCTGGGGTCTGGCTCGGAGCCCATTGGGGAGGGGGGGGTCCTGCTGTGCTCCCTGCCATACGCCTCCTCCTGTGGGAACCTGGACCAGCTGGGCTGCTGTGGCCACACGCCACCAGCACACGCCACCAGCACACGCCACCAGCACACGCCACCAGCACATGCCACCAGCACACGCCACCAGCACACGCCACCAGCACATGCCACCAGCACACGCCACCAGCACATGCCACCGGCACACGCCACCAGCACATGCCACGAGCAGGGTGTTGTTGCTGTTTTGTTTTTTGTTTTTTTGCACCTTTCATAGGAAGTGAAAAGAACAATAAAATAGTAAAAAAAATAAATAAATAAGTTTTTATTTTATGTGGCATACATGCTAAAATATCTAAAGCTTTAAATAATACACCACTTATGGAAAATGGTCTTTAAATCTGCTCGCCTTCAGGATTTAAAGCTCCCTTTAAAATCTATAGCATGAGGCAAAGGTGCTGAATTTTAAAAATGTCAACAAAAGGTCGCTGAAGGCACGGATCCTGCTGTGTGAGCCTGCCCAGACCTCACACAGGAGCGCAGCATTTTCTAAGATGAATGTAGATTTTGCTATATTATGTGGCTGTGTGGTCCACAGCATCTCACCTCTCTCTCCCTCCCTCCCTCTCTCTCTCTCTCTCTCTCTCTCTCTCTCTCTCCCTCTCTCTCTCCCTCTCTCTCTCTCCCCCTCCTCTCTCTCTCTCTCTCTCTCTCTCTCTCTCTCTCTCACACACACACACACACACACACACACACTCAATAATGTTTGCATAATATTTGCCTTCAATCTGACCGTGGTTTGTTTGCTGGGCTGCTCCCGAGCAACCAGGGCCTGTCATCATGATGTGCTCCCCATCGTCTCCCCAAGCGCCTTACCTCGGCCCCGCCCTGCTGCCCCTCTTCAGCAACCCATCACCGAGAATAGAGTATATCTGATAGCACCTGCCATCACCCATCATCATCATAATTATAAATATATAGTAACAGCAATGGTATAGTCATAAGGAAAAGTCTGCATAAGCTTAAAAGATGCCGCAAAAAGAAAGAAGATATTAAAACACACACAGGCCTGATTGCATCGTTTGTACAACGTGGTTACATGCAGAGGAGAGATGGTGCCGCACTGCCTGAATAACGGTCCGAATTTCCTCTTGTCTCCGCCACATCCGACTTGGCTCAAGATGTTGACTCCACATTGGCTGGAGGGACATGTCCCAGTGATGCCCAGGGATTGCGGTCCGGCAGGTAAGAGCGCAGCTGCCTCAGAACGTCTCCCTCTACCACCTCACATCCAATAGGAAGCTCTGACTTTAACACAACACGGATCCTCCTGGACGGTTGCAATGTCTGATTGATAGTCCTTGGAGCATCACCTTTACTGCAGTAAAAGGAGCGACCGCTGAAATTTGCAGAAATTAATGTGCCAATATGAAGATGACTTTCAAGCAGCTGATGTTGAGGAATGTTCTTCCTAAAAGGTGAAGAAAAGATCTGAACACACTTCTGCTCTAGTTGGAATTCGTAAATAAAAACACAATTACCTCGGTCTTATCCTGTGTCTATGTCAGCCATCCAGTTGCACACCACATACTGACCTGGCTGTGGAACTGAACACAATTGTTCTGCAGTGTAAATGTTGTGATGCCCGTCACAGATAGAAACACCAAGAAGAACGCTGAGAAAAAGGCATTTTCACAAGTCAGCGCTCCTGTGTTCCTGCTGTCTTTCTCCATTCTGAAAAACCAGGGCACATCAATTTTTTTAAAATTACTAGATTCTAGTTTGTTTTCTTACAAAGGCTACTATAAATTTATGAATTTTTTTTCTTGACATCGGTTAAAGACGTGTGTATTACTAATTCAAATGCAGGAGGTTTTGTGGCCTCATCGTCACTAAGCTGTTGCCAAGTCTTTCGCTGATGAGGCCTGAAGGCCATCCGCCAGGGAAGTCTCTCTGGCTTCGGGAAGTCTCTCTAGCTTCGGGGAGTCTCTCTAGCTTCGGGGAGTCTCTCTAGCTTTCTGTTCTGTCCAGGCTGGCAACTGATTGGGTGAGGCCCACCAGCATCATGGAAGGCAATCTGCTTTATGCGAAGGCCACTAATTTACATGTTAGTCTCATCCAAAAATAGCCTCACAGAAATGTTGTTTACTCTTCCATCCAGGAATATGAGTGAACCAGAGGCCCAGTGTGCGAAATCGCATGACCCCGCCCACCCGCACGTGCCCCGCCCACCTGCCCTCTGCCCCGCCTTGACACCCTAACCTCTCCACCCAGAGCTAGAGCGTGCCTGGCCCCGCCCCCGACCCCTCCAGCCTTCCCTGGCCACTTCAAACCCCGCCCTCAGTCCCGCAAGTCACCTCAGGCTGGTCCCACCTCCTCCAGGCACCTCCCCGCTTCCTCGCTGTCTCCTGAGCAATGCAGCAGCTCCTCCCTGTCATGGCGCAGTAGGAGAGCGTGGAAGCCTCGCACCTGCTGCAGAGTTTCGAGGCCGCTTCCTGGCGGCGCCCACGCTGCGCTCCTTCCCCTGGCAGGTGGGCGGCGGGGCGCTCCGAGTGCAAATGGTGGGTGGCGAAGGACTGGTGAAGGGGGGCGCTACGGGCTCTCACCCCCACCCTCCCCGCCACAGGATGGTCCCGCCTCCTCCGGGCGCCTCCCCGCTTCCACTCCGTCTCCGGGAGCAATGCTGAGGCTCTGCCCCGGGGCACGCACGCAGCCTCCTGCTGAACTGAACGGTGGTTATGGCATGAGGGCGTCATGACCATTAGCATATTAGATCTTTATTATATAGGATGGGTACAAGGAAGGATTCAAAAAAACAATATTCATCTGGATGAGAGACTGAAAATGGGCCTAAAGTTTTTGTTCAACTAATACGGAAGTGGGTTAAGTAAATTATAAATATGGCTCGTTCATATAAAGTCATATTAGCCTGGCCAGGTGGCTCAGTAGTTGAGTGTTGACCTTTGAACTAGGAGGTTGCTGTTCAATTTCCAGCCAGGGCACATGCCCGGGTTTCAGGCTGGATCCCCAGTGTGGGGCGTGCAGGAGGCAGCTAATCAATGGTTTCTCTCTCATCACTGATGTTTTCTGTCTCTCTCTCTCCCTCTCCCTTCCTCTCTGAAATCAATAAAATATATATGTTTTAAAAAGTCAGATTAGTAACATATTCAGTCCTATAAAGTACATGTGTTAACATGAAAACATGATCATAATATAATGTTAAGGGAAAAGGAACACGCTGTGTTTTATATATTGCACACTGTAATCAATAATAGGGTATACTTTTAAAAACTATATTCATAAGTTAAAATTTAGATAAAAATGGCATAAACATGTGAAAATATCATCTGGAATGTGATTCTCAGTTCTTCCTTTTTGCTTTTTAAATGTTTCATTTTCTGTGTTGTTATTTTTTTACCTTTACCACATATTGCTTTAGCACTAGGATAACTGAAACAAATGTGTATTGGTTTTATAGAACCTGAATGTGAACAATGTCATTTGTTAGAAAATGTAAAAAGTGTGTCTTCATGTTACATTTATAAGATTTTGTTTCTCACACTTTCCCACAGAATGCTGCCTGAGCCTCTCCAACCTGCCTATCATCCTGCCCATTTTAAGGATGAGGAAACTAAGTTACTTAAACAAAGCCATCCCACCGATAGGTGACACGGCCGTGTCTTAAATGCAGCTCTTCTGAGTTCAAGGCCATGGCCCTTTCCACTGCGCCACGCTCTGCCTCCCACTTAATCCCCACGTGGCAGTAAGAGAAGCCAACCGCGCATTAAACTACGGTATCGTTAGCATTTCTATTCCAGATGCTTCTAGGGGCGAGCCAGCATATCATTATTTTTCATTTCATCGAGTTTTTTTTTTTAATGACAAATTTTGACTGCAAACTCTTTTCAGAGTAGAGAGTTCAAATTAAAATGTCAGTTTTGATTTGGGGAAGATGCTTTGCTTTCAAAATATTTAAGGAAAATATTTTCATTAAAGCCAAGATGATTGGATGTTAGAGGATAGAAATGTCACTGTAAGTTCCAGTAAAAAGATGTCAGGCCATATCAGACAAATCCTGACACTTCCCAAGGCAGGTAAACATGAGCCTCCTTTAAAAACATACCTGTGTGTATGCGTATTTCCATAAGTAACTTAAAATGCATGCAAGATGCTCACGATCCTTGTATTGTAGTTTGTCCATGTCTAGGACAGACAACCCAATCCGTGGATAAGCAGTCTCCAACCATCATTGACAGTGATCGGCTGCCTGAGGTTCTGTATAGCATCTAATGGACCCGTATCCATTCTGCACACTCATATCACACTAACTGATGAGTTGCTGTGCATTTTGCTACTAGTAAGCCTCATTTCTTACCGTCGACATGTGTGAACTGCTCTGTAGTCCTTTTCCTTTACAAGAAATCAGTGTAGACTTGTGAGGTCCACTTTAGGTTGACGGTCTCGAGACAAACAAACAAGATGTAATTTCTATACAACTGTCATTATTCAGAAAAACCTCACAATTTAGGATACCACCACCAACCTGCCCCCAGATGGCTGACCACTTCACAAATTATCTTATCAGAGGTAGATCGCCTGGGCCACTTTAATTTGACTTTAGTTCACCTGTCGTTGGGTACAAATCTCTTCAACCACGGTGCACAGATCATCACCACGGGCAGAAGCAGGATTCGAGCCCCACGTGCCTGATTCTTTCTCGAGACCTTTGCTTTCGTAGAACTCTGGTGTATGGAGAGTAAAACCGCAAACAGTGGGGAGGGGCTGGGAAGAGGAGGGTGGGTTAGAGGATGAGAAACAAGACCAGCCAGCTGAGGCTTTGGTGTTAGACGAATCTCCGGTCACATCTCACTGCTCTCCCAGTCCTGACCTCTCTGACCTCTAGCTCCCTTCTCTGTGATACCGTGGGCCACCAGGGCTGCTGTTGTAAGGTGATGCCCATGAGGGCCGTGGCTGGATAGATGGAAGATGATGGTAAAAACCGCCTGTGCAGTCCACTTTGGTCTTGTCATGAGCCAGGTGTCCCTGAAGATTTCTCATTCCTGGGCCATCAGCTAATGCAGCTCAACGAACCGACTGATTTTCCACCCTTTACAGATTCTGCTGAAAGCACATGGATGCCATTGAAATTGTGGTCATTCTCTGGGGAGAGTTCTTGTCAAATATTTTAAAGTGTCGTATGTATATACTAGAGGCCTGGTGCACAAATTCGTGCACAGATGGGGTCCTCAGCCTGGCTGGTGATCGGGGCTGATTGGGGCTGGCTGCCCAGGGGGAGGGACCACAGGAGGTTGGTTGTGGGAGCACACTGACCACCAGGGCACAGCTCCTGCATTGAGCGTCTGCCCCCTGGTGGTCAGTGCATGTCATAGCAACCGGTTGGCCAGTCGTAACAGTCGCTTAGGCTTTTATATATATAGATAGGGTGCTCCCCCCCCAAAAAATGTCTACACACACTTTGAATAATTGTAAAGGCAGTGCTTACTAAAATGCATTTCCTTTTCAAAATTGAGCTCTCAGCTGTTAAAGTGTGTACAGAGTTTTGGGGGGACCCCTGTATAAAAGAGTGGAATACTCAACGTGCTGCAGACCTTCCTCCAGTCCCACACCCACCAGCCCAGCTGCGCTCAGCAGCCTCGCCTCACACCCTGGGCCATGTAAACAGAAGCCTCCCTCCGCACAAACCCTACCC
This sequence comes from Myotis lucifugus, assembly GCF_000147115.1. NCBI lineage: Eukaryota > Metazoa > Chordata > Mammalia > Chiroptera > Vespertilionidae > Myotis > Myotis lucifugus. The sequence continues at coordinate 76,174 of NW_005871482.1, forward strand.
AACAGGACGCAGCCCGGGAAGGGTCCATGCTCCACCCCGCAGAGTCTGCCTCCCCAGGGCCCCTGCAGCCTGCCCTGTGCCGCCCAGGGACAATGAGGGCCATTCTTCTCTTCCCAGAGCGGTCCTTCCCGGAGGCTCAGCCGGCCAGATGGCAGTGGCCCGGGGGGCACGGGACATGTCACTCTTCCCTAATTTGATTGTTTTCTTCTTAAACCGAGGGGTGTCTACCTCTTAGAATGGCTAAGTTAGAAGAAAATTCTTCTCTGGGATTCATGTTGCATCCACTCCAAGAACGTGTTTGGAGTGGTCTGAGTTCATGGCTAAATTCTGAGGTGACCCAAACTCGCCTGCCTTTGAACTGGCATGAGGTTGAAGTCATACCTGATGGAGACAATAGTCCGAGGTGCCAAGAGAGACGGGACATGGCGAAGACATTATCTTTTTATTGAGCAATTAGAGCCACAGATATTATTCACAGAAGAATGTCGATAACGTCTGTACTTTTTTGAGCAACACGTTACTCACCGATATGAGCGATTTATAATTTGTATGTTTCTGGGCAGGATACTTAGTCCTCAGAACAACATGTTTGCTGGGATCTTCCTGGGCCTGGGCTGAAGTCGAAAGTAATAAAACGGCCTGTTTATAATTTAGAGACAACTTGGTAACTACGCCGTCAGGCTGATGCGGATCCCACACTGAGGAGCACACACATTTTTCCTGGCAAATAGCGTGGGCTCTGCCCCCACGGCAGCCGGACACCTCGTGGTCTCCGGGGCCTCTCTCGCACCCTAAGTTACAGGGATTCTTTGATTCCCTTTATTCACAGAGAGCGAGGACTGAAGAGCCTGCCTTTTCCATGCAGTACATATACCATGTTCTTAAGACTTGAGATCATTGCTGGTTTCCTAAAAGATATGTTTGGAGGTTTACACTCTTAATAATACAGCTACTTTTCACACAAATGCGGAAAACACAAGACAGAATGACAACGTTCAGGGGATGGTCCGGCGACGGAGCCAGGGCTGGAAAGATTTTTATGTTGAAGTTTTCCTGCGAGCATAAATAAAAGCATATCACCCTTGCTGAACCCAGTTCTCTTTGCATGTTACTAGCCACAGCAGATTCTTACATAGTTATGATTATAATGTGTGTGTATAATATTATTTATTTTGCTTAATGTCCCCTAATCAGTATTACCCATGTGCACTTCCAGAATCAAAAACATCTTGGGAAGGTGGCTTTGGTACATGGGTTGTCCCATAAGTGTTTCTCATTGGCTATCATTGCACAGTCTCAATGCAGTATCCCTTCTAATATTATTGTTTATGTTTTATTATCTCATCACATTTCTTGTGGCATAGATTCTTCACCTTTTATACAAATAGATTAAAAATGTTTTTATTGATTTTTAGAGAGAGAGGAGGGATAGAGAGATAGAAACATCAATGATGAAATAGAATCATTGATCGGCTGCCTCCTGCATGTCCCCCATTGGGGATGGAGGTTCGAGCCTGCAACCCGGACCTGTGCCCTGACCCGGAATCAAACCTGCGACCTCCTAGTTCCTGGGAGACACGCATTCTCCGTGTTTGCAGATGAGAATGAGACTCAGTATCAGACAATTGCCTGGGCTGGTGCCCGGGGTGCAGATGGAAGCCATCCCATGGTAGCTCTGGGAGAGTTTAAAAGCCAAATGCCCAAAACTCTCATGTTAGTGACAAGAAGAACGAAGAACCATTTTTCTCATCTGCCTCACACTTGGATCCTAATCCTGACTATTCAAATATATGATTATTTTACTAACTAGAGGCCCAATGCACAAAATCATGCACAGGTAGGGTCCCTGGGCCTAGCCTGCAATCAGGGCCATCTTCTGCCCACTCGCCAGTCCGCAGGTTCCCCGTGGTTCTCTGTTGGCCGTCCAGCGATTGGAGCCTGCGGGCTGGGGGGAGGGACCGAGAGGTGGTCAATGCACCTCATAGCAACTGGTCGATCAGCCATTCTGGTCGTTATGCCATTATGGTCGCTGGCCTTTTATTATATAGGATAGCAAAGTCCAACTGCGTTCATGATTCAAAAGCTGTCTTGTCTTTCCCTTGCTTCATAGCTATTCATTCACACCCACTGATATAAGAATATGTGCTACAGAATAAGGCCTCTAGGATAGTTAGGACATTGCTAAACTTTTTTTTTTAATCCTCACCCGAGGATATTTGGTTTTGTTTTTAGAAAGAGAGAAAGAAAGAGGAAAACATTGATGCTAGAGAGAAACATCGATGTGAGATAGAAACATCAATCAGTTGCCTCCCGTGTGTTCCCCGACCGGGGATCCAACCCACAACCTGGGCATGTGCCCTGACCTGGAATAGAACCCACAACCTTTCTGTGTAAGGGATGATGCTCCAACCAGCTGAGCCACATTGGCCAGGGCAGGACGTTACTGAACTTAAGAGAGAGGTTCACAAAAGCTCTCGTTCACTGCGAGCAGCCCAGCTGGCTGTAGAGCTCATTAGCTCAATACCGAGAGGTCTAGGGACTCTTTCGAGTGCCCAACCGTCATGAATTTATCCTGGCCTCTTTCCTTCTGAGATAGTTAATTACCGTATTGGTTTTGTGCCTATAAAACCAAGACCTTTATTTACTTCACAACTTTCTAGACGATGCTGCTTATGTACTCTTACTAAGCAACAGGGAGGGATTCAGGCTGCCGTTCTGAGATAGTGGGTGGGAGGGAAGAAGATGATTCTCATTAACTCTCAAGTATAAAAATAAATGTATCATCGTTCAATTTGAAAAAAAATCTCTTTTTCTCTCTCTAAAAGAAAATCAGTTTTCTAAAAACAAATGTAGTTTGGATTGCTGTGGCTTTTTTTTTTTCCATAAAGAGAAACAATCAAGATTTTGTCTTTGAAAAAAAATACAACTAATATCAGGTGATATCAAATTAATCTAGGTAGAGGAGGCAAATTACGTTTCCATATTAATATACTTCGTATATGCTACGCATTTTAGAAAGTGCATGGGGTGAACACAATTGATATTTCAGAAAAAAATATCAAAGATTAGATTGGAAAACATTTTATATGCCAATTATGGATTCCACAAGAAATGGAATAACTGAAACTTTACAATTATGGAAGTGTCTTCATTGTATTGCTTTATATACTTTAACATTATCCCAAAATCAGAGCTCAGGGAGAAAAGAGATGGGGTCGCTGTCATTCTGGGGGGAAATAGCATTCAGACACCCCCGTGACTAAACATTTCTAAAGCGAAGTCTTGCAGCTGTCCTCACAGAAGGCTACTGTTTTGTCTAGACCTACTTCTCCACACTGGACCTCATGCCTTTGCCAACTGTTTCCTTTCTTCTCCTTCACCTTGGCCCTCAAATCCCCTCCTTCCTCTATTCATTCCTACCTCTTCACCAAAGATGTTGTTTTATGCTCTCGTATACGCCCCCAAAATATTGGGTGGGGATGTCATCATTTTGAAGTACAAATCATCAGTCACATGGTGTGTTTGCGTGTGTTCCTGGGTTCAGTCTTTATTCCCACCGCCTCCCCAAAGGGCTCACATTATGGGGCACACCTATCGTTGTATACACCCTCCCATTTCGCCCAGAGAAAGCAAAACGAAGAGAAACTATAAATTCTTGGTAGGAATCCATTTCAGAAGAGGCAGATTATGGCAGATATTATCCCCGATTCTCTTACTAGGGACACCTCAGTGGCACAAATAGCACAGCTCCGCCTCCCTAGGGTTGTCAGGCGGGCAGAGCATCAGCAGGCGATGGGTTGTAATGCAAAACATATGAGGACTTCGCCTCTTGCTACCTGAATGTCTGAGGCCTAACTGATTTTTTTTCTTTACTTCATGTGGTTTTCAAACATGTTGCTTTTCTCCCTGCCCCCCCCCCCCAAATAAAAGCCTGTTCGGCTGACTTTTTAATAGTAGGGTAACAAAGAGCCTGAGGTATTGCCTTCTGGTGAAACATCACATAGTTGAGCCCAGTGTCAACAAAGCTAAACAAATTGCTAACCTCTCAAACAGTTTTACAACCGCTGGTAGGGGCTTTTCCTCTTAGATTTTTGTCTAGATTCTCATAATTACTAGGTAATTACCTCTCCCTACTCACTTTCTTTTGACAACTTAGTTGTAGCCTCTGGGATTTTAACATACTTGGTTTGTCTGCTAGATTGTATTCTTTTTTTTTTAAGTCTTTATTGCTTAAAGTATTACATATAGTATTACATAAGTCTCCTTTTCCCCCATTGACCTCTCTCTGGCAACCCCCACCCCCCAAACATGCCCTCACCCCCCTAGTGTCTGTGTCCACTGGTTATGCTTATATGCTCGCATACAAGTCCTTTGGTGGATCTCTTAGCCCCCCCACCCCCCACCTTCCCTCTGAAATTTGATGGTCTGTTCGATGCTTCTCTGTCTCTGGATCTATTTCTGTTCATCAGTTTATGTTGTTCATTATATTCCACACATGAGTGAGATCATGTGATATTTATCGTTCTCCGACTGGCTTATTTCGCTCAGCCTAGACTGCAGATTCTTGAGTCTTTAAATTCAGCAAAGCCCGACGGCCAAGGGGATGAAAACCATTTTAGGGACTTCTGTCCTCCAGAGCCCACCCGCAAGGATGGATAGAAGCACCGGCTGCTGGGCCGTCCTCCGTCCTTCTCCGCAGGCCTGGTGACAGCCGCGGTGGTTCTCTGGTTATCAGAGGAGAGCTCGACAGGATCGCCGCACCCCATAAATGTCCCACAGCCTTGGTGAAGGTTCGATGGGCTGTATTTAAAAGAGTCCCCCTAATTCCCCTCCTAAATCTGCCTTCCATCTTTGCCTCTTTATGGTATCCAGTGATCTCCATTCAGCCAAGTTCAAAGGCATTTTCTCAGCCCTTATCTTCCTTGATCTTTCTGATGTTTGGGGCACAGCTTTTATACCTGCCCCTTTGCAGGCTTCTGGCTTCAGTTCCTGAGACATCGCTATTGTCTTTTCTTTTCCTTCAGCACCACCCTGCTCTCTTCGCCTACTTCTCACACTTGTATGTCTCTCTTTTCCCTACACCCTCCCAGTCGCTTTCCTTCCGACGGTGCTTCTATAAATTACTGTATTGCTGTGTTCCCCTGCTTTTTCATTCTACTCGGATTCCTTTGTTTTCTCTTAGCTGTGTAAGTGAATATGGATACTTCTCTGCTAACATGGATCCGCTGTTTTTCACACAGTTTTGTATACATCAAGGACACGTCCAAACGCAGAGATGCAGTTCCAATATCGCTTCGATGCCCTGCACAAGAATCTCATTTTCACCTGGTTGGGGGCTCACCATCTCTTTAAAAGTCACTTCCTTGGAGAAGCCTTACTTGATCATTCTAGCTCAAATTATCTACCCCCTTTATCGGCTTGATTTTCCTTTTTTCTTTTTAAACTTTATTGTTGAAAGTATTACATAGGCCCTCCTTTTTCCACTATAAACCTCTTCCAGTCCACTTCCATCTTCCCCCCCACCCCCACCACAGGCCCTCACCACCCCATTGTCTGTGTCCACGGGTTATGCATATATGCATGCAAGTTCATTGGTTGATCTCTTCCCACCCGCCCCCCTCCCCTGCCTTCCCTCTGAGGTTCAACAGTCTGTTCATGCTTCCATGACTCTGGGTCTGTTTTTGATCACCAGTTTATTTGGTTCATTAGATTCCACATATGAGTGAGGGCCATGGGATACTTACCTTTCTCTGACTGGCTTATTTTGCTCAGCATAATAAGATTTGAATGTACCACAAAAGGTAAGCTTCATGAGGACAAGAACTCGGTTTTTCTCTCTGCTACATCTACAGCCAGCACAGAGAATAGTGCGTGGCATGGCACGGCCCGGTGAGGTTCAATGGTAGAACATTGACCTATGAACCAGGAGGTCACGGTTCCATTCCTGGTCAGGGCACATGCCCAGGTATCAGGCTCAATCCTCAGTGTGGGGTGTGCAGGAGGCAGCTGAACAATGATTCTCTCTCATCACTGATGTTTCTATCTCTCTCCATCTTCTCTGAAATCAATAGAAATCTATATATATAAAAGGCTAATCTGCTAAGTGTCCGACAGTCTGACTGGTCACTATGACGCGCACTGACCACCAAGTGGGCAGATGCTCAACACAGGAGCTGCCGTGATGCGCACTGGCCATTTACAAAGAAATGGCACCGCAGACCTGGCGCCCACAAACCAACACTCAGCTTCCCCCAAGTGGGACACAGGCCCCGCCACCACCCCGGAGCCATACCCCACCAAATCGCAGCCAATGCTGCCGAGACCCCATGGCACAAAATGTGGCCCACAACGCAGCCTGAAAATGGTCGCTGTGGGCGCTGGCGCTGGATAATGACGTCACGTAGCAATGCCCGGCTTCCTCTCCCTAGCGACAAGCCTCCTTGCAGTTTCTTCAGCCCAGAACACAACTTGCTTTATAGCCAGGAATAAACATTTTACACTTTAACCAAATGTCTGTGAAGTGTTTTCCGTGCCTCATCTCATTTGATCCTCACAGAAGTCCTGGAGTAGGTAGATAGGAGGCTCAGTGGAATCCTATTTTCTTTTCATTAGCTGGAAAACGGAGATTCAGAAAGCTTAGAAACTTGGCCTGGCTGAAAAGAAGTAAGAAATAGTGGACCTTGAAAATGACTTCAGGTTTTCTCACTGTGCAGAATACAGTCAAACACTGCTGCAGTTAAATATTTTACCCTTTTTTCTCCCTGTGTGATCTACAATAATAATCTGCTTTGTGTTGATATTTACTGCTGTGTTGCTGACAATTACCTGAAAGAGAAGTTGGGGTGCTTCACTGGGCTGGAAAAATTTAGCTAAATCACAAAGCAGGTCTAATTAAGCAAGTTTATTCTATATCTATAAAAGGCTAAGTTGACTCACACATGCACGATACATACAAAGCTCTCACTGGCACCAATTGCATGCATGTGTTTTGATATGTCCTTATTGATTGTGAATTTGGTTGACACTTCTATATTATAGAGAAAGGGCAAATAGCGATATTAAAATATTTCTTCCAATTAATTTCCTTTCAGTGTGCACGAATTTGTGCACTGGGCCACTAGTATATTTATTAAAAAAAAAAAAGAAGAAGAAGAATGCATGGCACATAGTAAGCATCATATAAATGTTTGAATGGGTTAATGAATGAGGGAGGGAGTGAATAAGTGCATGAATCATCCAGAATCTGTCATTCAGATTCAGAACCGTAGAGTCAACCTGACGTCTTACTATCTCAATGCTCTAGCCCAGCGATTTTCAAATGGAGTGCCACAGGGACTTTTAAAACATACATTACCTGGCTATTTAGTCATGACACAGGCCTCTTTCCTTTAGATTGTCAAATTTAAAAAATGACAACAGCCAACACAGTAGCCACCTGTCTTAACCATAAATGTGTATACAGAAATAAATATATACAGAAATAGGGTTGCATCTGATTGGTCATGTCGCATAAAAAAGTCGTGTCTGGCCGTAACCAGTTTGGCTCAGTGGATAGAGCATCCGCCTGTGGACTGAATGGTCCCAGGTTCAATTCTAGTCAAGGGCATGTACCTTGGTTGCGGGCACATCCCCAGTAGGGGGTGTGTAGGAGGCAGCTGATCGATGTTTCTCTCTCATTGATGTTTCTAACTCTCTATCCCTCTCCCTTCCTCTCTGTAAAAAATCAATAAAATATATATTTTTAAAAAATAAATAAATAAAAATTTAAAAAGTCATGTCTGATTGGTTAAACTTTGCTACCAGAAATCCTTATATACAAGTAGAGGCTCCTGATTTTTTTTGGACCCAGCTGGTGTGGTTCCACGTTTGAGCATCCACCTATGAACCAGAAGGTCACAGTTTGATTCCCAGTCAGGGCACATGCCTGGGTTTCAGGCTTGATCCCCAGTGTGGGGTGTGCAGAAGGCAGCTGAACCAATGATACTCTCTCATCATTGATGTTTCTATCTCTCTCTCCCTCTTCCTTCCTCTCTGAAATCAATAAAAATATATATTTAAAAAGTCACCTTGGAACAAAACAGTAGGTAATTACTGTTATTATTTTTTTGCAAATCAATAAAAATAATACGCATTTTTTGTTAGATCGGCAAAAATATATATAGTTTTCAGTGTGCCGCAGAATTTCAGTAATTACTTTATGTGTGCCGAGAGATGAAAAAGGTTGAGAATTGCTGCTCTAGTCTTTATCCTCTTGCATGAGGGTAGGGCAAGGCTGGTGTAATAAATAAGGACAATGATAATAAGGAAGCATTTCTCACAGTTCAGCTGAATGTTCCAGGTGGCCCAGCTGCCAGCTCCGTTCCCCGATGTCATTCAGGAGCCTGGCTATGCCCATCCTATGGTTCCACCACACCCTCAGCTCACGTCCACCAGGTGCCCGGGGAAAGCAGCTCTCATGGGCTCTAGCCGGGTGGAAGGGAAGAGAGAACCAGAAGGAAGCGCACACCCAACCCTAGAGTCGCGCACATGATTTCTGCCCGGATGCCACGGGCAAGGACGTGGCCACGTGGCCAACCCAGAGGTGAGGGAAACGGAGGTGCGCAATCTGTCCCTGTGCTTGTGAGGAATTAAACGAATGCTCACGGACAACGCCACCTCCTCCACAGTCAGCTTCTCAGACTCTTTCTCCGACCAAATCCTTCTCTTCACAACCTTGAACAGGTCCCTCCCCTGCCCGAACCACGATGATCCTGGACTTGCTTTTTCCAGCCTTCGTCTTTCATCTCATAAGCTTATCTCATTCCAAAAGCCAAGCAATTTTTCCAAATTACAGCTGTCACTTTTAATTCCTGGCCTCACAATGCTGTGGCTGGCCACCCTCACCTGTGTCAATTAGGACGTATTTGTTGTGGATTTCAGGGCTCATCCTCCTCCCCAGCTTCGCAAGGATGAAGGATGAAAAGATCTCTAAGAGAGAACAGATACCAACACCGTTTCCCCGCCCCAGGCCCCGTTCATGTTCCGTCTTCCCAGCGTGTTTTAGAAAGGAGCCTTCCATTTCCAGTCACAACACAATTCTGCTTTTCCTTCAAGGCCACGGATGCAAGTGATTTTCAGATCCGTGTTTAATGATAAAATTGAAAAGTCACAAAATAAAACGGTGGCCTGGCCTTGACTTAAAGACAGACTGTATCTCTAGAGCAGCGATTCTCAACTGGTGTGCCACGGCACCCTGGTGTGCTGAGGGATTTATGAAACATGCAATACCTGACTCTTTCGTCAGGGGCACTGACCTCCTTTCCCTAGAGCAGTGGTTCTCAACCTTCCTAATGCTGTGACCCTTTAATGCAGTTCCTCATGTTGTGGTGACCCCAACCATAAAATTATTTTCGTTGCTACTTCCTAACTGTAATTTTGCTACTGTTATGAATCGTCATGTAAATATCTGATATGCAGGATGTATTTTCATTGTTACAAAGTGAACATAATTAAAGCATAGCGATTCATCACAAAAACAATATGTAATTATATATGTGTTTTCCGATGGTCTTAGGCGACCCCTGTGAAAGGGTCGTTCAACCCCCAAAGGGGTCGCGACCCACAGGTTGAGAACCGCTGCCCTAGATTGTCAAGTAAAAAATGACAACAGCCAACACAACAACAGCCGTCCAGTGTGAGTGAATCAAAATTATACCTACATTTGTGTCAGTGCTGCAGGATTTTAGTAATCCGTGTATGTGTGCCATGAGATGAAAAGGGTTGACAATCGCTACTCTAGAGCACGAATAGAAGCAATTAAATTCCCCTAGGCAACAGTTTCTCTGCAACCCTTTTGTCAAAGCCCATTTTAAGGCATGTGTTCTGGGGACCTTCGAGGGGGTGTCCCTAAAACCTTTTTGGGAGAGTGGGGTTTGTGAGGTCAACATTCTTTTCATAAGAATGCTAAGACATTATTTACCTTTTTCCTTTCAGTCTCTCACAAGTAGACATGGAGTTTTCTAGAATCCACATGGTGTGTGATATTGCCTCAGACTGACTAAGGAAGCAGATGTGAGAATTAGGCTGTCTTCCAGAAAGCCAGATATTTAAAACTAGAGGCCCAGTGCACAAAATTCGTGCACTTGGGGGGGGGGGTCCTTCAGCCTGGCCTGCGCCCTCTCGCAGTCTGGGTGCCCTCGGGGGATGTCCAACTGCTGACTTAGGCTTGCTCCCCCTGGAAAGCAGGCATAAGCCGTCAGCTGGACATCCTTAGCACTGCCTCAGAGGCGGGAGAGGCTCCCGCCACCGCCACTGCGCTTGCCAGCTGTGACCCTGGCTTCTGGCTGAGTGGTGCTCCCCCTGTGGGAGCACACTGACCACCAGGGGGCAGCTCCTGCATTGAGTGTCTGCCCCCTGGTGGTCAGTGCGCATCATAGCAACCGGTCGTTCCACCGTTTGGTTGATTGGCATATTAGCTTTTTATTATATAGGATATTTGCAAAAAAACCCCAAAAACCTATGCTGCCCTTCTCACTACATTTTTGTTTTGTAATCTACAGTTGTTTTCCATTAAAAAGTAGTTATGGTGCCCTGGCTAGTTTGGCTCAGTGGATAGAGCATCGGCTTGTGGACTAAAGAGTCCCAGGTTTGATTCTAGTCAAGGGCACATGCTGGGGTTTCGGGCTCCATCCCTGGTAGGGGATGTGCAAGAGGAGCTGATCAATGATTCTCTCTCATCATTGATGCTTCTATTTCTCTCTCCCTCTCCCTTCCTCTCTGAAGTCAATAAAAAATATGTAGGTTTTAAAAAGTAGTTATGGAAACATGTAGTATGTTATTTGAATGACTAATAAATATTTTAATATCCTCATTTTTAATTTATCAAAGGCAAACACTGATAGATGTGATGCACATAAACAAAAGCTTTTTGAGATCTTCAGTCATTTCAAGGAGCATAAAGGGTCCTGAAATCAAAACACTGGAGAGTCACTGCTTTAAGAAGATAACGTACAGCCCTGGCCCATGTGCATCAAACACCCCCCTCCTGGGTTGATTCCTGGTCAAGGGCACGTACCTGGGTTGCAGGTTCAATCCCCAGGCCTGGTCAGGGGGTGTGCAGGAGGCAACTAATCGGTGTCTCTCTCTCACATGGATGTTTCTCTCTCTCTCTCTTTCCCTTCCACTTTCCCTAAAAATCAATGGGGAAAACATCCCCAGGTGAGGATTAAGAAATCAAGAAGAAGAAGATAAAGTACAGTGTGCTAGTTCACTCGCCACCGGCTGTACCATTCAGCGTCACCCCTCAGTTCCTGGGAGTGAGGAGAGTGACGTCGCTGGAAATGTCTGTGCAGGGTTTCCACTCTCTGATCCGCCACAGTCCTGGCTGAGTCTTCAGGGACACAGCACCGCCGCTTTGATGTTCTGCTCTGACACAGGAAGGGAGACCAGGGGGCTGAGGAGCGGGCGGGGAGCAGGTGCAGGGGGCCTGGGGAAAGGCCTCGCCGGCTCTCAGACTCGGCTGCTGCCTGCAGAGCCCTGACGGGGCCGCGTGTTATGGCTGAGAAACCACTGCCTCGCGCTTGCCCCGGAGACACGGCCCCTCGCCATCCTCCCCATAAAACAGACTGAAAATACGCTTCGTCTGGATGTGATGCTCCAAGGTTTTATCTCGAATAACCCAAGTAGCATTCCTGATGAGCCACTCCCATCGTTTTCACCGTGGGACCCTCACTCAATCTGTAGCGTCGCAGGTTCCATCCTAGTACCTAGTACCGGAGCTGTGCCCCAGAGCAGCGGTTCTCAACCTGGGGGTCGAACGACCCTTTCACAGGGGGTCGCCTAAGACCATCGGAAAACACATATATAATTACAGATTGTTTTTGTGATTCATCGCTATGCTTTAACTATGTTCAATTTGTAACAATGAAAATACATTCTGCATATCAGATATTTACATGACGATTCATAACAGTAGCAACATTACAGTGATGAAGTAGCAACGAAAATAATGTTATGGTTGCGGGTCACCACCACATGAGGAACTGCATTAGAGGGTCTCGGCATTAGGAAGGTTGAGAACCACTGCCCTAGAGAAAGCTCTGTGCTCGGCCGGGCCGCCGCATTACACAGGCACATGAATCTACAGGAAGGCGCTCAGAGCCACCACCAGCACCAAATGGAAATAAACAAAGCGCTGCTCACAAGCCAGTAAATAATGCAGGAGAAACAACTGCCTACATGGCCAGCAGGGAGGGGATGCCGGCTTCGGCCCCAGAGCTCACTGCTAGGTAGATAAGCTATCCCACCTGCTTGGCAGGAATATTTTCGAACCATCAGTTAACTAAGGGTTACTCCTAAAATTCTAAAAGGAGGGGGAAAATGATTGCAGGCCTTTTTTTCCTATAATGGATTTGTTTTTATTTTATTTTTTAAATACATTTGTATTGATTTCAGAGAGGAAGGAAGAGGAAGAGATAGAAACATCAATGATGAGAATCACTGATCAGCTGCCTCCTGCACGCCCCCTACTGGGGATCGAGCCTGCAACCCCAGCACGTGCCCTTGGCCGGAATTGAACCCGGGACCCATCAGTCCACAGGCCGATGCTCTATCCACTGAGCCACACCAGCTAGGACTAATGTATTTGTTTTTAAAGTCAGTTCTTATCCTACCATTTCATGTGCTCATTTCCACCTGTGTGACTAATATATTGTGTGACTAAAATGATTTCTTAGGTCGTTTCTAGCCCTCGCATACTTGCAATAAAGGGTGAAATATCCTTTATTAGTCATTCAAATCGCTGGGTGAAATATCCTCAAGCCCTGTTTTGCACATGACACATAAAGACACTTTCCATTAACATTAATGAGACTTATGAATCCATTGATGGGCTACTAGAACTAAAAGGTGAGTTTTTATCAGTGACACACAATCCTTCATCCAAGAATTCAACTTCTGGTGAACAGGTAGAAATGTGGCCATGCATACAAGGCAAGAGTGACTAGTCTTTGAAGTTGTGGACTTCAAGGATACATCACAGCCTTAAAATATGAAATGAACTTTGATACAGACACAGAAGTATACGTAGTCATCTCCAAAGTATTCCTAGATGTTACTAAAGAAAGTAAATGAATGATCTCAGAATGTACTAAGCATTTCATTCTCTAGAAACTGACGCTCCGTGTTTTCCACACTTAATCTTTTGAGACATCAGCACTCATTGTGAGTGAAGGCACGTTACTGTATTTTACAAATAAAGTCACTCGTTTTGTTGTTAAAGTTAAATATGAAATGTGATTTAGGTTGCCAGGTTATTCTATTTCAAGTGTTTCTTCTTGACAATGGATCTCCCATCATAGAAACTCTTAGATTACTGATATAAATTTTTAGCAGTTATATTCTGTGAGTTTAAAATGAGACTTTCACTACTTGGCTCATATATATTTCCCCCTTTGTTGCTTAGAATATAGTGTTTCAAAGTATGTATTCAGTTTTCAGAAATCCAACTCATTTTTTCCCTCCTAGTCCTATCCCCCAAATCATACATACCTTTTCCTTTGCTGAACTTAGTTTTAAAGTAAACCTCCTACCTAGAATTTTTAAAAAATAATAGTTGTTCTAATAAGTAAGCGTTGAAAACTTTAAGACAACATATGTTTTCGATAGATGTAGGCAATTTTTCTAATGAGGGAAAAGGACTTATTAAAAACTAATTAAGGAGGCATTATCATCATAATTGCAGATAAGAACGCGTACCAACAACAATTTGCCAATCCTATCTCTACTGGATATTGAACAACCGTGTGCTATTACAGAACTGCTAGGAAGCAAATATCACCCGTTGGAGAAATATTCATTAAAAAGCTACTGGGAAAAGGGAAAAACCTTCCTAGCCCTTGAAAGCCGATTCCCACCGCCTTTTACTTTATCGTATTCGGAGGCCTGCCCGGCCCTATCTCCATATACCTGCCGGGTTCACACGTTTCAAACAACACTTTGTATTCGTGACAGGCCCAAATAAACAGCCGCGCTCCCCGTGAGAAAAGGAGCAGCCAGAGGCAGGGAAGGGTTCTTCTCTGGAGAAAGAAAGCTTGTGTTTTGTGGTGTGTGTGAGTGTGTGTGTGTGTGTGTGTGTGTGTGTGTGTGTGTGTTTTCTTTTTTCCACCTCCTTTCAGGAATCCATTTCAGGGAACCTGGGTTTGGTTTCTGTTTCCTTTGTGCTGTGGACACGGGGTCTGAGCCTGAGCCTGGGCCCAGGCAGGAGAGCGGGCTGCGGTTGCGGGGTCCCCAGAGCTGGGCGCTGGGGTTTGTGTTGCCACCACATTGAGCTCCTCACCAAACTGCCCTCACCTCCAGCTCTGGTTCCTTTCCAGGAGGCGGCTTACCCTCTCCACGCTAATGACATACGCACGTCTACTGCTGTTTGCAAACCCGCATCGTGAATAATAAGAGGTCGCTAGGAACTTCCCCCCACCCCGCCTCCCCCCCCCCCTTTTTTTTTTGAAGCAACAAAACATGTCCATAGGGAAGGACCAAAATGACAACTTAATTTCACTCCATTAATTGCTGGGCGAGCCTCACGCTCCCTGGTTAGAAGCCTGCACACTGGGCTGGGCGTCGCTGCGGAGGGGGCCCTGCCGGTCCAGCCCTGGTCCCTCGGCGCCAGGGGAGGGCAGTGCCAGGCCCCGGGCGGGGGCAGCTGCAGAACCCGGGAGCTCCCATGCGCGCCCCGGAAAATGCACGGAAAACACCCATCGCCCCGCCTCTGTCTGTGCTCCCAGAGCCAGGGGGCCTCGGCTGCTGGGGACGCCCCGTCTGAGAGGGGGACGCAGCTTTCAGGGTGCATGGGGGGCGGGGGGCGCAGTGGGGCTGCGGGTTCTAAAATGTTTTCCACTGATCGCCCTGAGATCAGAGCCAACGGGCCGCGCAAAACATTAGCGGGTGCCGCGCGGACCTGTCATTTTCCAGGCAGCGAGCGGGGCCGGCTGCCCCTTGGGACACTCCGCCCCGACCTGTCCCCACCGCCCCGCCCCCGTCCCCTCCGGACTTGGGGCTGCCGAAGCGGGACCGCGCCGAGGTGATCGGCAGGGTCCCTTGCAGGTCC